>NC_056733.1:238065322-238272822 GCF_019279795.1 Protopterus annectens | reverse complement strand
TTCACATCCCGACCCCACCCCCTGCCCAGAAAACCACAGTGAAAAACTTCTCTAAAGCAAATTTCACACTCCTCAAAACCGAGGTGGAATCCTTCAAAGCCCCCGGGCCTGTGGAAAATATGGCCCAGACCACAGAATCCTTTATAAATGCATTCTTTAAACACCTTCAGGAATGCATGGATCATGCAATCCCAAATAAAACCAAGACCCAATCCTCCAAAGGCAGGCATCCTGTCTGGTGGACTGCAGCCATAAACAAACTATACAATAGAAGGAAGAAGCTACTACATGATAGAGCAAAATCCCAAAAAGGGAAGGCATCTCTGATCAGTATTAGCAAAAAACTATGGGCACTCATAAAATCGTCTAAGGCCAGCTTCGAGAGAAAAATTGCACAGGACACTAAGGATAATCACAAGGCTTTCTTTAGTTATGTTAGGAACCTGGGTGGGAATTCCCAGATATGCTCAGAATTAGTCCAAAATGACAAAAAGTACACCGAACCCGCAGACATTGCCAACATCCTAGCTGACAGGTTCAGCGCAAACTTCTCCCCCCCCCCCTCCCCACCAAAAGGGAAAATATCTATCCCTGCAGAGGGCTGCCCCCCTGACATCTCAGATGCTCAGGTAAGAGCCGCCCTCTCCAAAGCAAAAAACACAGCATCAATGGGACCAGACAGTGTCCCGGGCTGCGTCCTACATGAACTCCAAGAAGAGCTAAACCCAAACATAAAACTACTGTTCAATCTCAGCCTTACTACAGGATATGTACCCAAAGAGTGGCGTACAGCAACAGTGGTCCCTCTCCACAAAGGTGGTGCCTCAACGGATCCTGGAAACTATCGCCCCATAAGCCTGACTAGCTTGGTCTGCAAAGCTATGGAAAGCATCATCATGGACCTCATAAATACAGATATTGGGGACCTACAGACACTGGAGCCTACCCAGTTTGGCTTTGTTAAGGGCAGATCCTGCCTCTTAAACCTGGTCGATTTCTTTGAAACAGTCACCAAGGCCATTGACGAGGGGAAGGTGGTCCACACAGTCTACCTGGACCTCACAAAAGCCTTCGATACAATACCCCACTCGGGCATTACAGATAAGCTCACCAGCTTAAATACAAACCCCTATGTCACTAGATGGGTTGCAAACTGGCTCAAGGACAGAACCCACATGGTTAGAATTGCTGGAGCCATGTCAGACTCCAAACCAGTTACAAGTGGCATCCCACAAGGCTCAGTCCTGGGACCTCTTTTGTTCAGTATATATTGCTCTGAGGTACAGGCCAACATGGAAGGACTGTGGCTGACCAAGTTCGCAGATGACTGCAAATTAGGCGCCATAATCGACTCTCCAGCCGACACAAGCATCCTACAAAAGGGCCTCATAGAAACAGACAACTGGTTCCAGAGCCATGGCCTCAAGCTAAACGACAAAAAGTGTATAGGCATCCCCTTTGGCAAAAACAAAGTGCCCACAAATTACCACATAGGTGGTAATCCATTAAGTACAGAAGAAGTAATTAGGGATCTGGGGACCCAAGTTGATAGCAATCTCTCATTTGGAAACCACGTGGCCAAAGTGGTTAGAAAAACATTTTATATAGCCCACCTAATCACGAAGGGCTTCACATCTAGATCAGGGGAGGTCATCGTGCCTCTTTACTCATCCCTCATCAGGCCCATAATTGAGTACAATGCCCCTTTTGGGATGTACCTTACCAGACACCTGCAGCAACTGGAAAGACCCCAAAAGTACCTCACCAAGAGGATCAAAGGGCTCAAACAGATGCCATATGCTGCCCGGTTAAATAAACTCCAGCTCTACTCAGTGGCATACCGCCTGCTCAGAGGCGATCTGTGCCTGATGTATAAAGCCATGTCCAACCTGGAATTAATGGACATGCTGCACCTCAGAAAATCCAAATCCCACTGAGCTACGTACTTGAGAGACTTGAACCTCAGCACTGAAATAAATAGGACATGCTGGAGGGACAGATTCATAACCCAGAGGCTCCCTTCACTCTGGAATAAAATCCCAGTCCAGGTTAGGCAGAGTCCCTCATTGACTCTCTTCAAGAGGAATCTTGATGAGTGGATGGGAGATCGTAGGTTTACCCCGGGTATCACTTCTGTGTCACTGTTAGACAGAGGCACAGTATACTAACCTCGAAAAAGGGCATAGCAAAATTAATTTAAAATGGGTGGCGAAAGCCAAACATACTCTGGCTAGGCTTATAAATGCCCTAGGGCAGATAGCCTAGTATGAACCTATGAACCTATGAACCTATTACTTTAATAATTACTTACTTACTGAAGAACTCTTGCCTTCTTTCCTGTACTTCCAAAATCCATTTGGCCAGCTGTTCCTTCCTCCACCACTGCAGGTCATTGTACCTGGGGGGCATTGTTCTCCAGAGCAGGGGATTCCTGTCAAAGAAGTGAGGTAATCACTGACCAAATGTCCTGCAAGAGGTGGAGGGAAATCTTGGTCTTCTCTCACAGTCCAGCTTGGAGCTTAGCCCTAATCTTTAATGGACTGTATCTCCCTAGGTTTAGGTTTAGAATGATATGCAGAGGTATGAGACTACTAGTGTATGAATGAACCACACTCAGAGTGTTACATCACTCTGACTAATCCCTTACACCCTGTGCATGTATTCACTGGGCACAGAAAGGCATACAATGCACTTGTGCACATGGCTCAATTCACAGCAGTGCAAACTGGCTTAAAGCATTAAATGTATTTATACAGCTGTACTCTTATGTTCTTCATAGAGCTAAGCATGCCTATGCTTAATTTGCATAAGAACTTTGTAAATCTGAACAAACTTTCTCCAGTCTTTAATTGTCCACCAGTTTGAAATCTGCTGAGCTCCATGTTCACATGAAGGTTCAGGGAAAGAGCAAATTAAGTAAAAATGTTAATTAAACCAAGAGTTATAGAAAAAGGCAGTTATTTGTAGATTTCTGTGTAATATCTTCAGGATTACCCTCTGATTTACTGGGAAAGTAGGAAATATTGCAATAGTACTGTATATCTACCTGCAAGTATTTGGACTGTTTAAATTGCCATATTTACTGAAGTGTGCATTACTTTTACATGTGTACAGTGCATTACTGCAGACACTGGTTTCTGGCAATGGAAATGCTCAGGACCATACTGCAGGCAACCTTCCTGTAACTGAGGAATGAAATACACAACACATTAATTAATAATCACTTTCCACAACCCTTCCAGCAAAACTTCATAGGCTTACATTTCATTAGGCACAATATCCCATACACCACAGGAAATAAGTGTATAGTACACACAGAAAAGTCAAACTTAGACATCAGAAGTAATGGCTCATTGTGCTTCTGCCAATTTTTAAATACTGAATGAAATGCATGACCCATAATTTATTACATGCACACTGATTAGGAAGGTATAATTATTTGCAAACATATTTTCTGGTTAAAAAATGATTCAGCAGCAGGGAACAAGACATAGGAGAGACAGTTTCAGTCCTGAGGAGAATCACGTCCTCATGGGTGCACTATGAATGTGTGAAAAATGTCTTTTGGAAAGGGAGGCATAAAAGGCAGAAAGTGAGAGAGATACGTTATGGAATAAGTAGATGCGGACATTAATGATATAGGGGATGGAACCACACACTGGCACAGTGTAAGAAAAAAGCCTAATGACATGGGGTATGCCAGGACAATGCTGGGCAGAATATAACTGCTCATAGCTTCACTGTTTGTAGGCCAACAGTCTAACTTTAATACTGGGTTAGGAGTATCTGCTCTCTATAAAGGGCGATGACTATGATGCAGATAAGGATATTACAGGAATCATTCAAGGTGGTGTTAACACCAGTACTTTCAGACACCTACATCATCCACACTCAGGCAATACAGAAGATTAGTGTTTGGCTGGCTTTACTAATTTCAGGTTAGATGTACTTGGCATGGTACCTGTGTACATATAACACTTACATGTTTCCTCATCTGGTACTCCATTAACATCGGGTGTACTACAAACCCTACAGACACATGACTTTAAGAAAAAAATCACATGTAACTGTCACAGCCCACATTAACCACCTCTTGACATATTTTTTCACAGATTAAGCACCAGAAACAATCACAAGCTGTTCTATACCACAACAGGACTGATGTTAACAGCAGAATGGCTGTCAAGCGATAGTGCCACAACTCTCATTCTCATGACAAAACCTCAGAACAGTGGCACCTAGTTGGAAAGTGTACTGGCAGGGCCCTCTATCCCAGAGCAGGTGGCTAATTTCAGAGGTAGTGACACGGGTTCACACACTCAGCATTATGGGGGGATTATATCACATCAAGTGGGAAAGGAACATCACGTAGGTCGACAACATTTGTGATTGGACTGAACCCCTTGATGAAGAAATAACCCTTTCAGAGTTGCAGTATCCAGTATCACATCTATACATACAGGTATCAGATGAAGACATTTCCCAGGTAGCTACAGAGATACATAAGGCCTTGTCTGCACAGTAGCAGATGTGTCATGACATAGTTCAGGCCCAGACCACTGCCACTGAGAGTTAGGCAGAAATAGCTAGAGTACTACAAAGTATACATGATCTATACAAGAATGGTGGAGGCCAGGGACAATGCTATAATGATCCTCATGCCTGGTATGGTTGAACATATAGCCTCCATGCCACTCTCCGTATGCTTACTAGCAAGGACGTACCTGATACTCTTTGGAGACACAGCTAGATGTAAACAAAAGAGTGTGTCCACATGGATGGTGGTTGAGTGGACCATATACCATGTGTATCTCAAGAAAGTGCTGCAAGCATTTATGTAGATTCCCAGAAAAAGAAGAAGGCAGCCAGGCCTCTAACTTGTCATGCAGTACTGTTAGGTCAGTATCAATATATTCCCCTGCATCTAGCAGATCCCATCATTGGATCAACTCATCATCAAGCTTACACGCCAAACACTTGCTCACGGTCTGTGGGACCATCACCCATACTCTCTTTGGGGGGCATTGTGCATGACACCTTCCAAATCAAAGGAAAATTTTGAACATCAGTAACACAGAATTTACTTAGCAAGAAGTTGGTCTGCACACAGGACAAGTTCTGTACTCATTCTTTTAACCTAATATTTATTTTATTTATTTATTTAACATTTGTTTACTGGGAAAGTCCGACTTGGAATGTGCCAGTTTTCAGCAGAGGCCCAGTGAGAAACACTCTAGATTCATGTCTTTGTAACGTGGTAGGAAACCGGAGCATCCAGAGGAAACCCACACAAATGCAGGGAGGACATGCAGACTCCACACAGAAGGCACCCGAGCCGGGAATCAAGCAGGGGAACCTCTTGCTGTGAGGTGACAACTTCCTGCTGCACCACTGCGCCATCCATAGAAATAATAATAAATACTATTAAGAAATAGCATATAATTCAATATAATAATAATATATAATCTTATAATAAGAAGAAATAATAAGAAATAATAATAGAAAGGAAACAAACAAAAAAAGCAAAAAAAAACAGCAATGACACATTTCATGATTGAAATCCAACCACTTTTCTTTTTAACAATTAAATACAAATTCAATAAATAACACTGCAGTGAAATACTCAGAGTATAGCTCTAAAACTATTTCATAACATCTGTTCCTTTGCACTTCATGTAAAGTCTGCTAGTATAACTAGCACTTGTACTACTGACTAGTGAACAATGTACAAATGATGACACTAAATACCATATGACCAATGCAGTTGTGTATGATATGTGTAGAAATCTCTGATATACAGTGTAAGTGGACTGTGCAGCACTCAGGACAGCTCACAAGTAACACTGCATGCTTCAAGTATTATATGTGTAACTTTTTCGCTGTTATGTAGTAATTGTCATGGCCCATAGCTGTGGACTCGACTCTGCCTCTTTTCCTGCACAGTAGTGTACGATACACAAACCTGCCATGGGGTTGTTGTGCTACTGCCAACAGCTAGCTACCATTGCTATTATCACTGGTGAGGTAAACAATAGGGGGCACTGCCACTGTTGGTGACTGGCTGTGGCAGTTGTGCACCAGACCAATACACAATCCTGTTGTGCAGAATGTAGCATGTGCTAAATATGCTGCATGCAGCAACAGGTGCATACTGAAAGGTCCCCCTCAACTCATCTAGGCAATGGAAGCAAACTTTGAACAGACCAAACACGCACTCAATGGCTATTTGTGTCTGGGACAGAGCCGTATTAAAGCTCTCCTCAGCAGCGCACTGAGAGTTATGGATTGGTGTCATTAGTCAAGGTCAGAATAGGTAGCCTGCATCATCTGGAAAACAAAACAAGGAGAGGATACATAAAACAGGTGGTGATTAGTCTTTTCTACCTATGCCAATCTATAGATACAGAAATAAGTATGTTTAACAATATTACAATTCTTTGCACTTACCAACTAGGTAACCATGAGAAATCCTACAATGCAGGAAGAGATGGTACAGAGAACTTGTGTGTTAAATGTGAGAATCATGGGATTCACTATGATGCTGGGCAAACACACTGGTGATGCATCTCCATGCATCACACATTATCTGGAAGATGAGGGAATGGTAGCCCTTCCTGTTCTGTTATTGCTTTCCCATGGTCCAGTTGTGGCCATTATAGCACCATGAGTATAGTCTGTCACACCAACCACTTCAGAAAAGCATGACATTCTATAAAAGGCATGTAAGGCCCTGGCTAGGTCCAGTGCTGAATCTGAGAAATAGATACGTTGTTCCACATGTGCGAAGAGTACATCAAGGAACTGCTGCAGTATCTTCATGGCAGAAGCCAGGAGCTACCTATTGTGTCTCCAGTTGTCTATGAAAGGTCCGTGTGACAACTACAGTGGAGCTTATACAAACCTTGGCATCTACAGTTATAGGAAAGCCACATATTCCCCCATTTCCTGTTTGTAGGCCATACAAACTCATCAAAGTCCATATTATATCCCTGTCTACTCTAAACATGTCCAATAATATATGCTCTTTTGCCTATATTTTTCTTCTCCTATGCCAGCAAGCACCACTTCATGCAGCAGGCTGTTTTGCAACCAAAATGAGCAACTTACAGTGGGACACAGTCAAGCTTGCAGTAAAAGTTAACATCTTCACAGATTGTAAAGTGGATCGAAACCCGCATATTCACTTTTTATAACCAATCTGTGCATGTTGCACTTATGCATCAAAAATCGACTATGAATATCTTAAAGGTAGGAA
Organism: Protopterus annectens; assembly: GCF_019279795.1. Classification (NCBI taxonomy): domain Eukaryota; kingdom Metazoa; phylum Chordata; order Ceratodontiformes; family Protopteridae; genus Protopterus; species Protopterus annectens. Next base: position 238,265,567 of record NC_056733.1, on the reverse strand, counting down.
GAGCACCTTTTCACCTATGAAAGTTACAGAATTTTCATGTATTCCTTACTTACATCTCATTGTTCCCTCATTTGTATAAGATTTTCTCAAACCTGTTCTAACAGTTTTGCTTTGCCGTAGCTAATTATGAATCCCCACCTGAACTGTGATTGTTCACAACCCAGCCAAATACCTGTTGTGCTTAAACACAGCAACTATGAGTAACACCCAAAATCAATTTACAAAATCATAATTTAACCTTCCCACCACACCTTCTGCCACAACTATAATTCTATTTTCTTCAATAAATAGTAACTGTCAAATATCTTCTCATATAGTATATCACAATGTCTGCCATTTTGTCATTGCCATAGACAAGTGATTAGTTTTTATGCATAATTTCTGTTTTAGGTTTTGTTTTTCCTTGTTAATATCCATATAAAATAAGTTCTTGTGTTACTTTTCAAATCGCTGGCAAAATATTTATTTTAAGAGTATCTTCAAGAAACCCCAAATTATTTTACAGCTCTGAAGTATGTGCACCATTGTTTCTTCCTCTCCTGAACATACTTCCACAAAACATAACCTTGCTTGCTGTTGTTTGTACTTCATTTCAGCCTTTACAGGCAGCTTTTATAAAGATACCTGCCAAATGATGTCTCCCCAGTTCAATTCAGATTTAACTGTTCTGATCCTTAATATCAGTGCATCATATTTCTCTTTTCCTGAAATTTCCCATGAGTTCATACATTATTTGCAAACACCAGTCCTTCTTATATATGCTTATATTCTTTAGATTCAGTTGCCATAATACAAATGTCTTTGATGCTCACACATATATATATATATATCACTTATTCTTATCTAATCTGATTTTCCCTATCCTCCCTTGAAATTTCACTAGTTTGTAGATATTTTATTATTAAGACTGAATTTAACAAATTTCCAGAATTATTTTCAGAATTTAATAAATGTAATAAAGATGAACAAACTACATTGTTTATCAAAGTTAAGCCACCATATTTTACAACATTATATCTCACACCTTACTTAATTGGGTTCAACCTAGAAAAACTGAGAAATTAAAAAAACAGCCTAGTAGTTAATTTTCCATTCTTACAGGGAAACAATCTCCGCAAATAACATAATATCCTTAGCAAAACTGTACTTGTAAAATATGCTTAAAAAACTTAGAACACTTTCTAGTTATGAAGAACATATTTTTATACATGTAAATTCATTCATTGTAAACTTTGATTATATGTATCTTATGTATACATTATTCTAAAATTGAAATTTAGTAACCAAAAAAGGTGAAGCAAAACTATTGTCCAGCCAAAAAAAAAAACAAAGTAAATAATAACATTGCAGCAGCCAATATATTGGGATGCCACATACTTCTTAAAATGAAGCAATACTTTATTAAAAAATAAAAACTGAGTGCTTTTATCCAACTTTTAATATGGACTTCTTCAGAATCAAACACTTCACAAAAGAAGGACTATATATAGGAAATTAATAAACAAAGCAGCCCAAACATCAAGAAAATGACTAATAAACCAAAAAAACTTGGAGGCACTGCTTGAGACCAACAATCGGCTAATTAAAACAATCTCAACACTAAAAGTTTTAGCTCTTTTATTCCTGTTTATTCAAACATGCCAAACTTCATCAGAAAATAAAGTGCTTACCATACATTATATGCTTATAGTCATTCTTCAGTTCCATCATACCCAGAAGCACAACACATGACCCTCAATGTATTTGCTAAGTCCTGTGAAGCTGATTTTGACAGGTTATGTAGAAGCAAATCCACAGTCCAGGTATATAAGTTAATTAAATCTCAAGCAGAAGCTATTAAGTGTTTAAGGTCCTATAAACACCTTAGGTATATGAAGGTGGACAAGGGATGTGGCTTAGTAGTTATGGAAGAAGACAATTATAGATCTGAAATGAAATGTTTGTTGTCAGGTACAATTTTTTATGAAAAAGTGAACAAAAATGTTGTCATTAAGAGTTTTAATAAAATTGATTTTGAATTGTTTTATCCATTTAATCAGAAATATATTGATTATGAATTTTTGACTGTGAATGAGCCAGAATTAGGTAAAATATTTGGTATACCTAAAATTCACATAAATCAGACTTGCCCACCATTCAGACCTATTGTGTCTAGTCCTAGACATAAAACTATGACCATTTCTTATTATTTGGACAAAATATTAACCCCATAATACAGCAAAATGAGTTCTATATTAAAGACTCATGGTGCTTGTTAGACCAGTTAAGAAAATATCAGTTTGGAGTTAAAGAGAAATTGTTATGTACAGTTGATGTTGTCTCATTATATACTGCTATAGAAGTAAGTGATGGTATTGATTTTATGAAATCTTTTCTCACACAAGTTAATAATAAATTAGACAGTATCACTGTTAATTTGTGTGAAAAGTTAATGAAGTTAGTATTAGACAACAATTTTTTTGTATTTGGAAAAGACATTTATAAACAGAAAGTGGGATTGGCCATGGGTGCTCATGTGGCACCATCATTTGCTAACATAGTACTATGTTGGTGGGAATGTATGTATTAAAAGACTCACTCATTGTTTCAGTATGTCTGTTGGTACAGGAGATTTACTGATGATTTGCTTTTTATTTGGAGTGGTGATGTTAGTGATTTCCACATTTTTGTTCAAGATATTAACACTAATTTGTCTTGGTTAAAGTTAAAGTTTACTACTGGAGATGTGGGACAGAAAGTACATTTTTTAAATCTCACCATTCACATGGATAGTATAAACAAGTATAAGATTTTATGAGTTCTTAGTTATCCATCATTTACTTGAATTTTTAATATCTTACATAATATATTACACATACACACACACACACACACACACACATATATATATATTTTATATATATATATATATATATATATATATATATATATATATATATATATATATACTGTATGTTTTTGTCATTTCTACTTTGTTATGAATGTGTACTATGTGTTTACTTATTTAGACTCAATATACTTATACAAAGACATCACAGACAACATCAGCTACGCGCTCGAGAGACTTGAACCTCAGCACTGAAATAAATAGGACATGCTGGAGGGACAGATTCATAACCCAGAGGCTCCCTTCACTCTGGAATAAAATTCCAGTCCAGGTTAGGCAGAGTCCCTCATTGACTCTCTTCAAGAGGAATCTTGATGAGTGGATGGGAGATCGTAGGTTTACCCCGGGTATCACTTCTGTGTCACTGTTAGACAGAGGCACAGTATACTAACCTCGAAAAAGGGCATAGCAAAATAAATTTAAAATGGGTAGCGAAAGCCAAACACATTCTGGCTAGGCTTATAAATGCCCTAGGGCAGATAGCCTAGTATGAACCTATGAACCTATGAATCACTGATTACAATGCATAGGATGTAGTCTTGATTTAATGGCATTTTTCACTTTACATAGTATTTTTCATTTAACTGAGTGAGTTAATTAACTAACAAGATGTGTTACGCTACTGGGTATGATGGAAATGAAAAATGAATATAAGCATATAATGTATGGTAAGCACTTTATTTTCTGATGAAGTTCCGCATGTTTGAATAACAGGAATGAAAGTGCTAAACCTTTTAGTGTTGTGGTTGTTTTAGTTGGCCAATTCTCGGTCTCGAGCAGTGCCTCCAAGTTTTTTTGATATATAGGAAATTGCCTGTAAATTCCAATTATACAATTAAAGGAATTCACCTAGCATTTAAAGGAGCCATACAATAAAACACATGAGACTAATAAACCAAAACAAAAATATATTTAATACATTATAAACTAAAATAACACATTGCTTAAAAGACAGTATAAAAATAATATAAAAGCAGTGTCGTAGAACTTAATATAAATCTGACCTAAGATTTAAAATCGGTTGAATGGAATATTCTCATTAATGCCAGGAAACCATAAGTTATTCAACTTCAACTGCCATCTAACGTCCCTATCCTCTAACAGGGCCTTAAAATCTCCACCTCTGGGGTTACAATAAATCTGTTCCAAAACACCAACTGTAAATGTAGTACAATTGGGACTGTCTTTAAGGTGTTTGAAAAGGGCATTACTGTTATCCTGCTTATGTATCTCATATAAATGTTCATAAATCCTATTTTTGATGACCCTGTCAATTTTGCCAATATAGAATACTGGACAATTCAAGCAGTTTGTTAAATACACCACCTTCTTTGTTAAACAATTACCTTTCTTAAATATCATTTTAGTCCTGGTGATATTGTCAAGAATAAGATACTCAGAATCAGTAATATAAGGGCATTGCCTGCATAACCCACATTTCCTTATTCCCCCTTCATTTAGTTTCCTTTGTCACCTGAACATTTTGCACATTCAAAGTGGGCTTTTAAATTAGCTCTCATCTTAAAAAACAAACAAGGGTTTACCCCCAAAAATATTAGAGTTACCCCTCAAAACATTCCAGTTTGTAATAAAAATATCTTTAATGTCTTTAACATGGGGGCCATATTCTAAAACTAAAGCCCTATCATAATTATTACTATCATGTCTTTCATTAACCTGCTGGAGACCCACACCTAATAGAGGTTTGTACTTAAGTCCCATTGTGATAAAACATAATTTTTCACATCATCAATTAACTGTGGGGATACTCCCTCTGTAAAAACATAACTAATATAAAATCAAGTTCCTTTTTTACATCCTAATACTGGGAAGTCATTCTAGCTGCCCTTATACATTGACCTTTAATAATACTTTTTCTGATTAAAGGGGTGACAGCTCATATATTCTAAATAAGAATTACTAAAAGTTGGCTTCCAATATATATATATATATATATATATATTATATATTATATATATATATATATATATATATATATATATATATATATATATATATATATATTAGATTTAAAGTCAAAGTTAGTATGAGAAATTAATGTAGCCAAATAATGAGTACTAACCCTATTATAATGATGTGTGAATTTTAAAAAGGAGGATGTTTGATTTAAATAATCTAAAAAAATCTTCTATTTGTAGTTCCACCCTTTCAATAAAATGTAATCTAAAAATCAAACATATAAATTAATATAGTAAAAATATCACTCTTAAATATAAAATGAGATTCCCATTCTAGCATTACTAAATTTGCATAAATGGGGGCACATGAAGCCCCCATAGCTACTCCCTTAACTTGTTTATAATATTCCCCTTCAAAAAATAAAATAAAATTATTCTCTAAAACTAAGGCCATAAAATCACCAATTAAATTTAATTTATCAAAATCTAACTTAAAAAACTTCATCATACTCCTATAAAAAACTCTAATCCATCTTCTTTGGTATAGAAGCAAATAAGTCTATGACATCCACTGTAACAAAAATTAAATCTTTAGACCATAAAGAACCTTTCAAACATCCTAAAAATCCCATGAATCCACAACTAAATGCTCATCATTAGAATAAATAGGTGTTAACCATCTATCTATTACTACCCCAAAGGGGTATGTCTTAGATCTACTACCAGAAACCATATGAAGAAATGGGGGCTTTTCAATATTCTTCTGGATCTTAGGGATACCAAATATTGTCTTTGAAATTAATAGCTAAATTTAATTTTTTTAACAAATGACTTTGTTTCAATTAAAGTATCTACTAAATTAAATTTACTTGTAGGTATAAATCTTAGCCCCTTTGAAAATAATGTAAAGTGCTCGTTGACAATTTTGTGTTTGGTATAATTATAAATGTGAAAATCATTACTATAAATAACATTTTCACTAATCTCTTTCATTGTTGACACCAATTCCCTTATTGCTGTTTCCACTTCTCTGGATTTTGAAACTTCCTCTGTCCCGAGTCTATGTAATTCTGATTCATGTACCTGAATCCCGACTCTTCTGGCCATAAAAATTTAAATAATCATTCTTGTGTTTGTCATCCATTCTCTTTCTATTCTTAAATGATTAATTTCCTGGTCCTTTAACATCATTATTTTTCTTAAGTTATTTTTTTATTTATTTTTTTAATAAAGTATTATATCATTTTATGAAGTCCATGGAGTCCTGATATATTGGCTGCTGCGATACTAAAATTGAAATTTATTTTATTGTAAATTATATCCCTCTCTTTTTATTTATCTGAACACCCTTACATTTGTCTTTTTATTCAAAATAACCCCAACCTTTTAAACTGTGTAATGTGATAATAGCCGTCTCTTTCATCCAAAAATGATTAGACAGAAAATTACATCTTCAGCATAAACTAATCAAGGTGATAATTCCTTTTTTTATTACAATCCATTTATTTAGTCACATTTTCTTTGCCTAAGCAGACACTTGAGCTACCCAGTGTGGAGATCTTTGCTTAATATCATTATGCAACCATGTTTCTCTTCCAGACCAGCCATTCACAATGGGGGGGGTCTATATTAGAACATCGAAGTTTCAAAACTTCGAATGTTCTAATATCGAACCCTATTCAGCGAAAGCTGAAAACATCGAACATACAGAACAGCAAATTTTTTCCTAGGGAAAAATTTGCTGTTCCAAAACACATACACACAACACAAGCATACCAAACAAACAGCAATCCACACACATACACCTAAAATCTTACACCTAACCCTACATTAAACTATACAAACACTACTGACTATCCACTTAGCTTAACCCAAACCCTAACCCTAACGTCCGTCACTATTACACACTCACATCACCCGCGCCCTAACCCTAACTCCCCTACTCTGCCCTAACCCTCACGTCTACAAAATCTCATACTTACCTGACCCGTGCCCTAACCCTAACTCACCTAACCCGCTCTAACCCTCATGTCCACACAATCGTACACATACCTCACCCGCGCCCTAACCCTAACTCACCTAACCCACCCTAACATCCACACAATCACACATATACCTAACCTGCACTCTAACCCTAACTCCCCTAACCCGCACTCAATCGCACACTTACCTGAACCCAACCCGTAACTTTCCACTACAGCACTGAAAATACCGAAGCAACAGAAACAGACAACCAAATTCTTTCCCTAGGAAAAAATTTGGTTTTCTGTTGCTTCGATATTTTCAGCTTTCTCTGAATAGGGTTCGATATTAGAACATTCAAAATTTTAAAACTTCGATGTTCTAATATAGACCCCACAATGGGAACTAATTTTGTTAAACTATAACCAGGACCACAGCGTTGCATACACCTTCATCCAAATCCATATTCTTTTTTTTTTAAAGTCTCATTGCTGAACTATATTAAAGGCTTTTTTGTTAAATAAGAGACATCCTTATAAAATTAGCACATATGACGTAGGCAATCATACATTTATATAAATGAAAACAAACAATATTAACAAATTTTTAGTTGCAAACATTATACATCACTTAGAATCCATCCAGTCATTGTCAGTCAAACATTACATAGCTCATTCAAATCCATCTTTTAAATATCATTCCTCCTCCAAAACATTATTCTATATGTATTATTCTCACAGTTCCCATTTATATATTTGCTCCTACCCTTTTCTAAGGATACCATTTCCAGTTGTTTTATCTCTATTACTATATTCACTACTTCTGATACAGTTGGTTTAAACTTTGAGTTCAATCTTCTAGTAATTGCTTTTTTGGAAGCCACCATAATTAGACTCAACAAGGCTTTACTATGTTTAAGCAATTCTGATTCTGTATTATAGCTCAAAAAATCATTTCCTTAGTTATACCAATTTGCTCACCCAGTATTTCTGATAGAGTAATCTACAGGGGATTTTTAAAGTCTGCCAACTCATTACACTCCCAAAAAAGATGTTCCCAATTAACTCTCTCTTCTTCATCCATCACACCTCCAACATTTGCTGTCTACCTGAGGAAAAATAATTTGTAGTCTACTTGGGGCATAAAAACACCTATGTAAACATTTCCAGGGCAAAGATTATAAATCTTCTATACTTTTGTTGCATGTTTGGGAGTCATACACATATCCCCCACTGTTTCTTTGTGAATTGCTTAGCCAGTCTCTCTTCCCGATCCTTTCTAACCTCTTCTGATTGAATCGTATAGTTATCTTATCATGGAATATTTTATATGCTCTATTAATTATCCTTTTTTAAACAGCAGCTTCTGTTCTAGAGTCTACTAAAAACTCTACCAGTGCTGGTCTTTCACTTTGGGTCCCCTATTTCTTTCTCTTTGCCTATACTCTCATATCAGTTCTTATGAGGAAGGAAATCTTTAGCCTGCAGTCCAAATATATTTTTGGCCTCTTCCAGTTCTATTACCTTTCTCTCACTAATTATTTCCTCCCAATATCTTGGTTCCATTGCCAGTTTTCTCCCGTAAATTCCATCCCCCTCCTGCCTATTGTCTGTATCCCTAATTGCAGTCATCCCTATCAGCAGAATCTCATGTCTCCCTTCCAGTGTAACCTTAGTTCTTAAAATACTTTCTGCTACTTTATATCTATAATATTCCATATGGATATTGTTATTCACCTTAAAGATCTGCTTCCAAAATCCCAGTCTCTCCTTGTTTGTTGAACTTCACCCCTGTTTCATCATCATCCCTTTCTACATTGAATTATAGCTTTCTGCTTGTGCTATGTATAGAAGCTTTAAATATGTAGCACTGAAATATCCTTTCAAATCAGGTAATCTCAAACACTCTGTTCTATTGTAAGGATCAACTTATCTCACTTGACTCTTCCTCTGTTCTCCCAGGTAAAACTTATCAACTCTTTATTAATTGCTATCCACAACTTCTATGGTTTAATAAAATATGCCTGACCTGCATATATATATACAACTAAAGAGACAAAAACATTTTAACTGCTTGTATAGTGCTATTCATATCCATAAAATAGAGCTTCCAGTTTATCAATTTTTATATCTTTTGTTTAGTCTCTTCCCACATATCATTCGCTGCCAAAATAGAACCCCTTTTAAACAATACTCCTAAGTACTTCATTTTATCATTTCCCCATAAATATGGATATTGCTGAACCAATTTTTTTTTCCTGCTACTACCTGTTGCATTTACCTTTTGAGGCTAAACACTCAAGTGCGCTTGCCTGTGTTACATATTTATTGCATTTTCCTGCTGTTTGTTGCAAAAAAAAAAAAAAAAATTATCCTTGTTTCCCGTCTTTCCTGACCTAGAGTAGTCCAAATACAGGCTTTGCTGTATTCTGGACTTTTGGAAAGTTCCTGTGTTGCCCATTTCCTTTCTTGGATAAAGGGAAGCTTCTTTGTTCACCAGTGGCAGTGGGGAGCTTAGAGCAGCCTATCTATCCCTGGAGGAGTGTTCCCAGTACAAGAATCTGGTAGTCTATTGGCCGTTTTGGGCCAGTTTCTAGCTCTTTCAAGTCCCCCCTGTATAAAACCCGGTTTAGTGCAGCTTTGCGTGATTTTGCGCATAGTGCAGCATTGGGCAATGCTGCTTTATTGGGTTTAAACCATTCTCGGCTCCACAAAGTCTGCTCTTCACTTTTTCCCTTAGAACTGATCTACTTCTCATAATAAACACCCTATTCCTACTCTAAAGCCTGGCACTTGCTCACTAAAGCAATTATATAAGTCAGCACTAAAAAATTAAAAGCACTACACCCTCACAAACTCCCCTTGAGTACCTTGTTCCCCATTGGTCCTTTTTTCAATTATAAAGGAATTCCCGATACTATTCTAGCATGTCCAAAGGTCAGTTGTCAATCTCCTCTCCAGTCCAGCTGGTGAATTAGGGAATCTTCAGACAATGTTACAACTGCCTCATGTATACAGACAACCCTCTCCTCCTCCCAACAAATTCCAACACATGTGAGAGATGCAACCATATAGCCAAACTGGAGGCTAAGCTCTCTCAACTCAGTACTGGCATAACCAGTCAGGAGGAGAAGGAAACCACACTCACTACAATTCCAGTCTCACATAGACCTACCATGACAGCAAACCAAACATATAAACACACAAAAACATACTCAGAGGCTCTAAATAAAAATCTGCCTAAGCAACAGAGACCTCCAAAGCAGACACCCAAGCAATCGCTACCCCAAAACAAAACACGTGCAACACATAGCTCACAAAGCCAGTGTGCCGGACAGTCACAGCCCTTAAGGCTAAACAACACACCTGATACACTTGTAATAGGTGACTCTATCGTCAGGCACACTGACGTCCCGCTCACCAGGCTGAACAAGGAGAAGGTCACGGTGAGCTGCCTGTCGGGCGATAGGATCCGCCACATAACACAAGCACTCAGGTCACTCCAAGGCAAGTACAAATATGACTCAGTCATTGTCCATGCTGGTGTGAATGACCTGAGACGTACCTCCCTGGACTACATGAAAAGAGACATAGAGGAGCTCTCTGAGCATGTAGCCCAGGCTGGTATGACCCTGACCTTGAGTAGCATCTTACCCTCACCAAGAATGATGCCACAATATGAAGACAAGATGATCAATTTAAACAATTGGCTTAAGTATTGGTGTCATTCAAAGGGGATCCAATGCCTGTCAGCCTGGGATGACATGCTCGACAAGCCACGATGCTTCACTAGGGATGGCTTGCACCTGTCACCCCTGGGCTTTCGGATATTGGCAAAGGCTCTTGCCACCCCCATAGTGCCTTTTTTAGGCAAGGCTCAAAAGACAAACCCACCTCCATAGGTATCACAAGGGATAAGAAACTAAGAGTAATGCTACTCAACGCCAGAAGTCTAAACCTCAAGATGCATGCACTCAAAACTCTCCTTAGCATGGAGAACATCGATATCTGTGCAGTAACAGAAACCTGGTTCAAGGCTCCCAAGAGCACCCCAGCACTACCAGGTTATACCTCATACCATGTTTTTTGGCCCCAAAACTTGGACCGAACCACAAAAGGAGGGGGAGTATCAATATTCGTCAAAGATACCCACACCTCCAGGTTGGTGGCACAGCACGAAGCATCAGAGACTATCCATGTGCAACTAACAGTGGGTAAAACTGCCTTCCAGTTTATAGCCTGCTACAGACCACCCTCCCAAACCCAGGAACCCCACACAGTCTTCCTGAGAACACTGGAAAATATGAAGGTCTCTCCAAACACCATTATATTGAGCGACTTCAACTACCCAAACATAGACTGGGAGCATTATTCTAGCTCCAACACCCTAGCCCAAAGGTTCCTAGAATTTATAAACTTAAATGCTATGGAACAACTTGTTACCACTCCCACAAGAGGGGAAAACATACTGGACCTGATCATCACCAACATGGGGACTCTATGCTCCAGACCAGAAGTGTATCCCTCACTGGTAAGATCAGACCATAAACTAATCTCACTAGATATTCACATCCTGACCCCAGCCCCTGCCCAGAAAACCACAGTGAAAAACTTCTCTAAAGCAAATTTCACACTCCTCAAAACCGAGGTGGAATCCTTCAAAGCCCCCGGGCCTGTGGAAAATGCGGCCCAGACCGCAGAATCCTTTATAAACGCATTCTGTGAACACCTTTAGGAATGCATGGATCATGCAATCCCAAACAAAACCAAGACCCAATCCTCCAAAGGCAGGCATCCTGTCTGGTGGACCGCAGCCATAAACAAACTATACAATAGAGGGAGGAAGCTACTACATGATAGAGCAAAATCCCAAAAAGGGAAGGCATCTCTGATCAGTATTAGCAAAAAACTACGGGCACTCATAAAATCGTCTAAGGCCAGCTTCGAGAGAAAAATTGCACAGGACACTAAGGATAATCACAAGGCTTTCTTTAGTTATGTTAGGAACCTGGGTGGGAATTCCCAGATATGCTCAGAATTAGTCCAAAATGACAAAAAATACACCGAACCCACAGACATTGCCAACATCCTAGCTGACAGGTTCAGCACAAACTTCTCCCCCCTTCTCCACCAAAAGGGCAAATATCTATCCCAGCAGAGTGCTGCCCCCCTGACATCTCAGATGCTCAGGTAAGAGCCGCCCTCTCCAAAGCAAAAAACACAGCATCAATGGGACCAGACGGTGTCCCGGGCTGTGTCCTACATGAACTCCAAGAAGAACTAAACCCAAACATAAAACTACTGTTCAATCTCAGCCTTACTACAGGATATGTACCGAGAGAGTGGCATACAGCAACAGTGGTCCCTCTCCACAAAGGTGGTGCCTCAACGGATCCTGGAAACTATCTATAAGCCTGTCTAGCTTGGTCTGCAAAGCTATGGAAAGGATCATCATGGACCTCATAAATAAAGATATTGGGGACCTACAGACACTGGATCCTACCCAGTTCGGCTTTGTTAAGGGCAAATCCTGTCTCTTAAACCTGGTCGATTTCTTTGAAACAGTCACCAAGGCCATTGATGAGGGGAAGGTGGTCCACACAGCCTACCTGGACCTCGCAAAAGCCTTCGATACAATACCCCACTCGGGCATTATAGATAAGCTCACCAGCTTAAATATAAACCCCTATGTCACTAGATGGGTTGCAAACTGGCTCAAGGACAGAACCCACATGGTTAGAATTGCTGGAGCCATGTCAGACTCCAAACCAGTTACAAGTGGCATCCCACAAGGCTCAGTCCTGGGACCTCTCTTGTTTGGTATATATTTCTCGGAGGTACAGGCCAACACGGAAGGACTGTGGCTGACCAAGCTCGCAGATGACTGCAAACTGGGCGCCATAACTGACTCTTCAGCCGACACAAGCATCCTACAAAAGGGCCTCATAGAAACAGACAACTGGTGCCAGAGCCATGGCCTCAAGCTAAATGCCAAAAAGTGCCCACAAATTACCACATAGATGGTAATCCATTAAGTACGGAAGAAGTAATTAGGGACCTGGGGACCCAAGTTGATAGCAATCTCTCATTCGACAACCACGTGTCCAAAGTGGTTAGAAAAACATTTTATATAGCCCACCTAATCATGAAGGGATTCACATCTAGATCAGGGGAGGTCATCGTGCCTCTTTACTCATCCCTCATCAGGCCCATAATTGAGTACAATGCCCCTTTTGGGATGTACCTTAGCAGACACCTGCAGCAACTGGAAAGACCCCAAAAGTACCTCACCAAGAGGATCAAAGGGCTCAAACAGATGCCATATGCTGCCCGGTTAAAGAAACTCCAGCTCTACTCAGTGGCATACCGCCTGCTCAGATGCGATCTGTGCCTGACATATAAAGCCATGTCCAACCCGGAATTAATGGACATGCTGCACCTCAGAAAATCCAAATCCCATCGAGCTACGCGCTCGAGAGACTTGAACCTCAGCACTGAAATAAATAGGACATGCTGGAGGGACAGATTCATAACCCAGAGGCTCCCTTCACTCTGGAATAAAATCCCAGTCCAGGTTAGGCAGAGTCCCTCATTGACTCTCTTCAAGAGGAATCTTGATGAGTGGATGGGAGATCGTAGATTTACTCCGGGTATCACTTCTGTGTCACTGTTAGACAGAGGCTCAGTATACTAGCCTCGAAAAAGGGCATAGCAAAATTCATTTAAAATGGGTGGCAAAAGCCAAACAGACTCTGGCTAGGCTTGTAAATGCCTTAGGGCAGATAGCTTAGTATGAACCTATGAACCTAATTTGTGTGGGGGTACATAGTTTACAATTATTGCCTTTGTTTTAGCTTCATTCATTTTGTATCCCAAAAAGACTTAAAACTGTCTCAAAATGTTCTACAACACTGAAATGTTATTTTCTGTTTTAGCAAGTATAAAATAATATCATCTTCAGATAAAGCCAGCTTTTCTTGACTACCATAACAATTATATTCTTGAATTTCTGAGTCCCTTGTTTTCTTTGCCAATGGTTCTAAATATAATGCAAATAATAAAGGGGAAAGAGGACACTTCTGCCTGGTCCCTATGCTCAAAGAGAAATTATCAGAGTGAAACCCACCTACTGCAATTTTTGCCTCTTATCCCTCATATATCTTCCTAATAAACTTTATAACTTTATCAGGGAATGCAAATGCTTCCATTGCCCTGCTCATAAAATCCCAGCTTACTCTCAAATGCTACCATTTTAGAGCATCTTCTCCTCTAAATAGATTTTACATCATTAAGGATCATGTCAGTGCTTCCAAACGTATGGTCTGCCAAAACCAACTACAACTAACATTAAAACATTTGGCACCAAGAACTGAGGGTTAGCCATTAGTGGTTTCAGATAGGATGGTTAAAAAAGAAGACAAAAACTAATTTTATAAGCCAACAACTAGGGTAAATGCAGCAAGAGATCTATATTAAGAAGGGTACTATTGCAGGCAAGTGAGCGCGGTATAATTATAGTCTTAAGCAGGTCATGGTCAAGAGAGAACGAGAAAACTGGAATGATAGGCGGGCTTTAGAAAAATGTTGTTTAAAGTATAGTTAGAGAACTAAAAAAAACACAATAGAAGACATAAATTGTCAGACCATGAATAGCCAGAGATATGAGAAAAGGAACATAAATGGAAAGAAGAAATAGAAAATATTTTTGAGCAAAGAAGAGTATATATGAAATCATGAGTATTGGTTAATACTCCACAGCACAGATTCCAGGGGGTTAAGGCAAAAAAGGATAAATAGATGGATTGCCGAAATCAAAAATCCAGACATGGGTAGAACAATTACGGACCCCAAAGAGGTAGAGGAAGTAAGGAAACAGTATTACAACAAACTATATTCTGAGCAGTTGAGAAATAATTCATGGGTAGGAAACCTGGATGACTTTTTAAATGTTTTTAATACAGACTCTATAGGAGGAGGATAAGCTAACATTGACTTTCAGATAAGTTGACAAGATAAACCAACAGTCAAGTGGGAAAACCCCAGGGTGAGGTGGGATGGGATATCAGTGAAGTTATTGAAAAAATATAAAGATATGATTACTCCAGAATGGCATCTCCTTTTTAATGAGATATTAGCTCACAGAGGTATCCCATCTTCGTGAAAAAGCATTAATAACAGTCATTCCCAAAGAAGGAAAAGACCCAGGTAATCCCAAGTTGTATAGACCCATTTCAATCTTAAACAATTACTATAAAGTGAATATATATCAATATCAGCAAAAAATTTGCAAATGCTCTGTCCAAGATAATTCATGGAGATGTGTGTGTGTGTGTGTGTGTGTGTGTGTGTGTGTGTGTGTGTGTGTGTGTGTGTGTGTGTGTGTGTGTGTGTGTGTGTGTGTGTGCGCTTGCATGTGTGTGTGTGTTTTTTTTTTTTTTTTGAAGAATAGACAAGCATTTGATAATATACTAAAAACATACATGATTCAATATGACATAGAAAAGGGAAATGAGGACTTGGTTCTTCTTGCCTTGGATGCTGAAACGGCATTTGATAGGACTCACTGGGACTACCTGTGGTATACACTGAAAAAGTTTGTTTCCGGCTAGCTTTACTGGTCTATTTAGGGAAATATATGACAGGTCAGTTGCCATGCTAAAGGTAAATGGTAGGGTTTCCTCAGTATTTGAAATAAAGATAGACACACAACAGGACTGTTCTATTTCCCCCATTTTTGATATTTACTTAGGATAATTAGGACAGAAAATACGACAGACGTAAAAGTGTAAAATAGCAAGAGTGAAGAAGAAAAAAGTGCTTTATTTGTGGATGATGTAATGTTATATGTTACAGTCCCAGAAGAGGGGATCCTGTGTTTGTTCAAGATTTTAGGACAATATCAGGAGATATTCAGATATAAAATAAATATTGATAAAATGAAAGCTCTTTATATAAATTATGTCCCTACAAGTGATTTAATTCAAACATACCCCTATTTATAGGGACTTTATAATGTGAAATACTTGGGAGTATGCTTTGCGAGGAAAACAAAAGATACCCAAGAAGATACTCGGCAACAGGTAAAATTGGAATTCTTTAAGTTACTGGAAAAATGGGAATTATTGGTGACAAAGAATACAAGCAATAAAAATGTTTGGAATACCACAGATTTTGTATGAGGCACAAGCAGTTATTTTTGATCCAGGTAGGAAATATTAGAATAATAGTATAAAGGAGGTGATGAAACTTATTTGGGCAGGCAAGAGATCTTCAGTAAAGTGACAGGAACTGAAAGGGGAGCCCTAGCAGTATTCCAGACAGAGGAATATCAAAGGGGAGCACAGCTTAGGTTAGTGGCCATCTACAAAGTGATGACTATGAAGCAAATTGGAAAAATGAGATTAAAACAGAACCGCTTGTATAAGGTCATAGATTGTCTTAATATATAGTCTCAAGCCCACAATAAATCAAGAGGTAACTTATTTTCAAAGCAGATTTATAAAATACTAAAAAGAATTTTTAAGAATAAGAAATATCATGAGCTGACGTTTGAGCTTTGGCCAATGGGA
Source organism: Protopterus annectens (assembly GCF_019279795.1). Lineage (NCBI taxonomy): Eukaryota > Metazoa > Chordata > Ceratodontiformes > Protopteridae > Protopterus > Protopterus annectens. The sequence goes on along the minus strand of NC_056733.1, from coordinate 238,249,231 downwards.
TCGGCATGAATCAGAGGGAACACTCCGCAGAGGCAATAGAGAGGTGGTGTTAAAAAGATTATAAGGTTTATGATTAGGACAGGGTAAGAACTAAACAAGGGGGATTAGACTGGGAGAAATTTTCAAATTACTGTAAGGGAGCTATAGGAATATAGGGGACTATATAAGATATTAAAACATATTAAGGGAATGACGGCTATGGATAGGGAATTTCAGAAGCTGGTGAAAATATTAATAGATGCTAGAACAAAGGAATCAAAACAGCAGCATTTAGTAGGTAGGATCTATAAGGCATTTGATACAGGATATTTAGGTAGAATAAAGAACATTATTTAAAGAGTGGCAGGAAACTGAATTACAACATGGATAAATGATTCACCAACACTGGTATAAGTCCTAGTAAGGTTACTAAATTAAGAAAGTTTAAAACCTTTTGCAGGAAAATGCCTGCAAAAAAAAAAGAACAGGAATTAGTAGTAGGAATTTTAGGAGGTAAATGGACTTTGACAGAGAAAACTTTTTACTTGAAATGTCTTGAGGCTACAAACATTAGTAAGAATCATGGGGCTCTTGTAGCATTAATAATGATAATAGCAAAGAAGGTAAAAATCAGAAACTGGTAGACAGAACTTCTTATTTAAATACAGTTAATGGAGGAATTCAAGTGTACTGAGTTCGAGATGCTGAAACATAGCCCTCGTAGATGAAATGAAAGAAGGAAACTGGACTTATGGGACAATAGACAAGGTGCAGGTATTCCTGGGGAAAGTTAGTGTAATATTGAGACAATATTGATTATCAATTCTAAGTATTAGGGGCTGTTCACAGGAGGAGCTAAGTAGAGGTAAGGGTATGAAAGAGGAAAAGAAGAAATTTTAGAAAGTAGTCTCTGGGTTTCCATACCTTGCATAGCTGAAAACTAGATGCTTTCACACATTGTCTTATTATACTTGTACCACTGTTGCTGAGATTGTTGTATTTGTCTGTTTCAATTTTTGATGCAAATGTTAATAACGTAACTTAAAAAATAAGCTAAGAGCAATGGATGAAGGACAGAGCCTTGTGGTACCCCAAACCATACTAATGAAGGACAGAACCTTGTGCTACCCCAAATCATACTAACTGTAGTTGAGAACTACCTTGCCCAGAGGTGACACAGAGTAACCTGTTGCAGAGATAGCAAAAGGATCATTGTAAGGATGTAGGCTGTACATTGTGAGGTCCATTAAAAGCCTTTTATGACTGAATGAAACAAATGTCTTAGATGGTTGCACAGCACAGCATCACTTAGCCCCCTTACATCCAGAGCCTTTAAATGCTACCAGTAAAGGTAATCAGTGCTGTTGTACTGATATACACCTTCCTACAGCTATGTTGCTAATCAGTGAGCCAACTGTATGCTTTTATGTTGGCATTTAGTTGGCAGGCCACTGCCTTTTCATCTATCCTTGTAAATGCAAACAGTAGTGTAACTTGTTTGATGCATCAGCCTGAGACTTCAATGGTATAATGTTGGCTACCTTTCAGAGTTCTGGAAAAGTATCATATGCTAGGTATGTATTTATAAAGCATGTGCTGTGAAGCTACAACAATAAAGGTATCATGACTGTGAGAGAAGTTTGGGCAAAGACCATTGGCCATGACTTTCCTATAGCATGGAATTTCTCTCAGATATTTGTTTATACAGTTATGTGAGACAGCAACAATCTGCTGTACTAGTTTGTCATTATTGCTCAAAGAAATGTCCACCCTAGAAGCTTGTACTGAAGCAAATACATTAGCAAAGCCTTCAGCAAGCTATTTGGAGTCACTTAAATCTCAATGACTAGACTGATGGCTTGAAAAGGTTTAGTCCTTCTAGCGATGTTAATTTAATTTCAAAAACATTTACAGGTTCCTACCAGTGTTGTCTGTCTTTGTTTTACAAAAGTGGAGTTGGTTATGCTAGTAAATCCTATAGAAATAGACAGGGTGAGCATAGTTAATGACCATGTGAGCTAAGATAATTCCATTCACATAGTGACTGAGCAGTGACTTAAGGAATGCGTGGGATGCAATAAATGTATTAACAGCATAAGCTGTTCAAAGCTTTAAAGAAATCCCAATCCATCAGAGCCACACGCTCCAGGTATCTAAACTTTGTCATCACAATAAACAAAACATGCTGGAGGGATAGATTCCTGACCCAGAGACTCCCCAGACTCTGGAATAGACTGCCCATACATGTCAAGCAGAGTGCCTCTTTGGCCCTCTTCAAAAGGAACCTTGATGATTGGATGGGAGAAAGGAAATTCACCCTGGGGATCACGTCAGTCGCCCTGCTAGACAGGGGTCCAGGGAAGTAAATAGTGTGGGAAGAAATAGCCAAGGAATAGCCAGGGGAATTGTTATGGCTAGGCTTGTATAGGCCCTAGGGCCGATAGCCTAGTACCAACCTATGAACCTACGAACCTATGAGCTGGGTGTGATGTACTAACTAGCTGAGGTAATTATATTTGGTCTGAGCAGACAATGAGTAACTGACACTGTAAGTAAATGTAGGTACATTCATAGGTAGTCTGAGCTAAGAGTAAGCAACTCGCCATGTTAGTAAGGTCAGTTATTTATAGATAGCATGATGCGAGCTACTGGTCATGTGACTTGAGTTAATTATAATCCCAGTGTGAGTTGACTGTGGGAACAGAGGTAACTGTACTCACAGTTTGAGCTGACAATGAGTCACTGACCGTGTGTAATATGGTAATTGTAATTACAGACTCTGAGTGGACAAAAAGCTAAAGACCATGTAAAGTTAAAGTAAATGTAAGCCACAGTGTTAGCTATGTAGGAATTATTAAATGTGAAAACTAAGTATATTTACAGTGCAAGATGGAAGTGAATTACTAACTGCATCAGCTCAATTCATTATTTTCACAAACTGAGTTCAGCAGTACTAATGTTTCACTGTAAACCACAGATGATTTCACTTGAAATCAGTAGGTTTCCAAGTTATGACTGTTTAATGCTTGAAAAGAGATTATGTAAACACTGACTATGAAAGCAGGTAGTATCTCCACTTACAGTTGCTATGACCCAGGAGTCATTTCTATTGAAACCTGAGTCACTGCATGCTTTGTAATTTTTCTGATGTGCTGATTCCATATTATGTTAGTACAGGATTATCCCATAGATAGCCCTGTCAGCTGACAGGGGTATCAGTGCACGAGCATCCCCTTGACAGCCCCGCAAGTCTGTCATTGCAAGTAATCCAGGGACAGTCCAGAGAGATGTATGAGATTACCTCATCTGCAAAGCTGTGAGATGAAAGATGTGTCAGTGTGATTGGATAGTTATCCCATAGACAACCCTATGAGGTGAGACATGTTGTCAGTGTGATGTCATTCCACAAACAACCTAGACAGATGTATCATGTGATGCCATCCCATGGACAGTGCAGTGAGCAGAGAGATGAATCAGAGTGATGTCATCCTATTAACATCTTTGAGAGATGAGAGATGTGTCACAGTGAGAACATCTCATCAACCACACTGTGAGTTGAAAGATATATTCATAGGTTCATAGAAGTTAAAAGGCAGATAAGTCAAAAGACCATGTTCATTTTGCCAGCACCCATCCTTATGCTGAACCCCACTTCTCAAGAAGGGAAAAGCAGTTCAGTTCATGTTATATATTTGGGAACCCATCCAATTATCCAGGCTAAATTTGAAGGATTCTTATAATTTAATGGTTTTGCTGTATATCTCAGAGCTAAAAGTTGCTTATTGTTCAGTTACTGCAGGGCAGGTTGTAGACACTTCAGCAAAAATAATGATGTATAGTTCTCAAAATTAGACCACGTTATCCACAACACACTGTGCAAGTTCCAACCACTCATTTTAGTCCCACTTTTATCTACAATAAGTATAACCCCACTTTACACTTCAGAGTGCAATACATTCAGTATATAACAGAACTCATCTAATTTTTCAGTATATTCTCTATGTGAGCAGCATGTTTTTCCCTAAGGGGCCAATAAGAACCATGTCATGCCTCAAAGTTTAGCAAATTCACATATAAACCTGATAAACTACAGCATCACAGACTGTGCCGACCAAGTGGTTGCCAAGTCTAGGCCAGTACTTACCACACATTTTTCTGGTCTTATCAACAGCAATACAGTACCCACACAATGCAGTGTGATGTCATCCAAAGGACAGTCATTCAAGCTAAGAGAAGTGTCAGTGTGTGGTTACCATATTAACAGTCCAGTGAGCTTAGAGTCTATATTACACTGTTGAAAAACCTTTCCATCAAACATCACTCCGTCAACATGTATTCAGCAAAATTCACTTCCACGATTCAATGGATACTTAAAGGGCAAACAAATACCTGCCCCGCAACCCAGTGGACCTAAATCTAGCTCAACCAAACCCACCCACGTGGGGGGGCTGCACCCCCCACACCCCCCCAACTAAATATACCAACTCCGAGATCACACTACAGTGGAGAAAAGGGCAAAATTGTGTAGTTAGCTAACTACATCTGTGCTCTGTAAGTATTCAGCGAATAGTGAAAGTGACTTTCATTGAATACGTGTCAACGAAGTGGTGTTCGGTGGAAAGGTTTTTCGATGGCGTAATATAGGCCCCTTAGAGATATATTAGTTTGAGGTTATCCCAGGGACAACCCCGTGAGGTGAGAGGTGTGTCAATGTGATGTCATCTCATGGACAGACCTGCAAGTTGAGACTCATGTCGGTGTGAATACATTCTACATGGGCAGTCCAGAATGATGTGGCAGTATAATATCCTATGGACAGACCCATGAGCTGAAAGAAGTGTTAGTGTGATGTCAAATCATAGGCAGACGTGAGCAGAGATACATGTCATTGTGAATGTATTCCATGTAGTTAGCCCAGAGAGATGTGTCAGTGTGATGTCATTGTTACTGTGATGTTATCCCACAGACAGCCCTATGAGCTGAGAAATATGTCAGCCTGAATGGGTTCTCCACAGACAACCCAGAGAGTTGTGTCAGAGTGAGGTTATCCTACAGATAGGCCTATGAACTGAGAGACAGTTTATTTATAGACAGTTTGATTTAATTCCTGACTGAATTTTAGGGACATCACTGTACTTAGAAATTTTTTAGGAGGTTTTCAACATTAATAGTAAAGATGTCTTGATAAGCTAGTACTTTCCCCAAGTGTGATGTTTTCCACAGGGAGATATTTCAGTGCTGACTCAGAATAAGTGCCTGTAAAGTTAGTAACAGCTTACTATCAAGATAGTGGCCTTTTTAAATCTTGTATTCTATTTTAGGTCTGGGATGGTCTGAAAGCTCAAGCTGTCTCTCCAGGGAAATGTATAATTGCATTTAGGAATGGATTATACAGATCTGCAAGTGCAGAGCTGGTTTGCCCTTTGTCTGTCCTCTAGGAGAAGCTGTTAGAGCCTCCTCCCCTGTGCAGCATTTGGCCAGTGATCAGCTGTTAGTGACATTGCTTCTTAGGTTTCTTAAACATACTGTAGGAGACAGGGTCAGACAGCAATCCAGCAGTTGGTAATGTAGGAAAGTAGTTAAAGGCGTATCAGGAAAAGCTTTGCCTACTAACAGTGATGTTTCACTTTATGCACAGAAGCTGTTTCCAGTCGTAATCAGTTTTTACAACACTTGTAGTAAGTATTTCTTTTCCTTAGTCACAAGATATTCATTTGACTGAACACACAAACCAGTCATTATTTCTCAGCACTAGCTTTTTGTTTATTAAAGGGATTAGTGATAAGAAGTAAAACAGAAACACAGCATTAGACATCGTTGCCGTATACGAATCACTTGGCCTCAGTTTCCTCATTTTCATCTCCTAGTAGAATGCAGATAACAGTACACAATCTCTGTTTAATGAGGGTTTCCAAATCATTATGGTTCCTTGTATTTATCTGTATTTTTACTTCAGTTACCTTTTTTTTATCCACTTTTGGTTGAAGACGGGTCCATTCTACTGCTATCTACTCTGTGATGAAGTTCTTGCTCGTTCCTTATTATGGCCCTCCCTGAGACCCTTTTTCCACAAATGTCATATTTTCTAGAAAGAAACAGCTATCTTTTCAACTTAACAGGTAGATTTTAAACTTTGCCCCATCACTCTCAACTATATGTGTGTATATGCACATGTGTGTGTGTGTGTGTGTGTGTGTGTGTGTGTGTGTGTGTGTGTGTGTGTGTGTTGTGTGTGTGTGCGGGCGTGTGTGTGCATGTGTGTGCGTGTGTGTGTGTGTGTGTGTGTGTGTGTGTGTGTGTGTGTGTGTGTGTGTGTGTGTGTGTGTGTGTGCACATACGTGTATGTTTGAGTGTGTGTGTGTGTGTGTGTGTGTGTGTGTGTGTGTGTGTGTGTGTGTGTGTGTGTGTGCGCGTGCACATAAGCATTAAAATTTGGCATCGTTTTGAATTTCTTCCACATTTAAGTGGTGTCTGGCAGAATTAAACATATTAGTCATGACTCCTTTTTTACTTTTAAATTTAATGCTATCACTTCAGTCTTTTTGTACATATAATGCAGTGCACGTGTAAAGTATGTGAGATTTGTGGCAAAATATTAACTCTAAAAATTTTGGTTATTGAAATCCTAGTATTTAAATAGCAAGGTCAAATAAGAGCAAAACTCAAACCCCAAAATTACATTGTTTTTTTGTAAGGGAATTTTATATCACCACACTGCCCAGCTCATTATAACTACACTGGCAAAGCAATAATTAAAGAAACAGTGCAAAAGGCTGGTCAAGTGAGGAATCTCACAAGGAAAACATAAATAACAGTCTTGTTTCTAAATATGTAACAGCTCAGTCTTCAAGCCCAAAAATAACAGATCTGGAGTAGGGACTTCATTTGTCAGCAACCTGTGGGTCTTGGATCCGATATCGGATCCGAGCCGGCAACTATTTATACAGCTATGGATCCGAGCTCCTAGCTTCTCCCCTCACCCATAATCCCCTGCCAACCCCAAATGACCTCAGATCTAGTTTGCCGCTCTAAAGTGTGTCAGCTGGATTGTGAGCTCCTGGCAATTTGCTATAGATAAGTGAATTTTTCTCAGTCCTTTTTTTCATAGTTTAATCAGTGTGAGTGTGCTAGGTTTCCTTTAGCCTGTTAACTTTTAATTTTTAGTTTTTTACCCTCCCCTCACTGGTCGTTAGTGTGGGCTTGTGTGTGATTGCGTTTGGGGCCTAGTGTGTTTGTGCAGCCTTAGTTTAAGTATGGCAGAGACCCCTAAGCCTATTTTTTCTAAATGCACCGAGTGTGGCCATAAGCTCTCCGGCAGATGGCCACACTCGGTGTGTTCGGTGCCTTGGGGTTGAACACCTGTCCTCAGGCTGTACCATCTGAGCAGTGTTCAACCCCAGGGCACTGAAAGAGCGGAGGTCGAAGCTGATCCTGGCAGGACTTCTGCCCCTAGATTCGGCTTCGGCCTCCGCTCCTCCCGTGGCACCTCTTCAGCCTGTGGTGGTGGCCACTCCTGCCCCCCTTCCCCCGGCCGGGATTCAAACTCCCACTAAAGCGCCGGAGAACAGGGAGGCCAGGAGGGAGAAATGGAGGGAGAAGCACCACAAGCGGAGGGCTGAGGCCTCCGCTTCGGCCCTCCCAGCTAAGCGGGCTTCTCCCTCCACGGTTTCCAGGTCTCCTCCTCCTCGGCTCCGATCTCCTTGCTTCTCCCCGGGACCCGAGGAGGAGGAGACCCGATCTCCATCGAGGTCATCGAGGTGGCATTCCAGGCCTGCCTCGGTGGCCTCTTCGAGATCAACCTACAGCTTGTCTGATGCAGACTTGGACCGGATGATGAGAAGGTTCATCCAGGCCCAGCTGCAGATGGGAGTGCTCTTGCCTCCTCCCCCTTCGGGTGGGAGCTCGACACCTTTCTTTGTTCCGATTGCTCCTTCTCCGACCCACTTCCCGGGTTCGGAGTGCTCGGAGCCAGGCAGCATCGGAGCCGGGGGTGGGTCGGCGCTGATAGTACTGAGTACTTCGGATCCGACCCTGCCCTCGAGTCTGTTGGTTCCATTGTCGGATCCGACCTCTTGGAGCCATGGGGTGAGCTTCAGATCTGAGGGATTCAGTGTGCCTTCGGCTCTGGCCAGGTTGGAGCACATTGGTCCCTCGGATCCGATGGTCTCGGCGCCGGTTCCGATCCCTTCATCGGATCCGAGTGGGAGTCGACTTTTGGAACCCAGGGAGAGCGGCTCCCCCTCAGCCTTCGATGCAGTGGAGAGGGCTCTGTCGAGAGCATCCGGACCCCCGGCCCTTGTCTCGGCTCCACCCTGCACTCCCTCTCTGCTGGGTCAGGCTCCCATCACCCGGCCACAGGGACAGCCTGCTTCAATGTCCCAGGTTGTTCCATTGGAACAGGATGTTGCTGGTGAGACCTCCTCGGACAGCCCCCCCGAGGAAGTGCCTCGCAAGCACAAGTGTAAGAGGAAGCACGTGGACTCCCCCGAGTCCTTAACAGAGGACACGGACTTGGATGAAGGGGAAGGCTCCCCAAGGTCACCCCCTGAGGATATCTCCTTTGGAGACATCATGGAAATGCTCAGGATCAGGGGGGGTGGTCTGCCCCCAAGGCTTCCTCCGACGAGTCTGTGTTCCTGGAGGCATTCGAAGCAGGCCTGTCTACCTCTTGGGTGTCCCCTCCGGTCGACCCCCTGGTGGACCTTATTACCACCAGGGCGTGGAAGGAGCCAGACACTGTGGAGCCAGTCCCTAAATGCCCAGATAGGATCTTGAGCCCCCCCGCAGACCGGGCCCACTGGAGCAAGGGTCCCCCCGTAGATGCCATGTTGACGGCGGCAGCCACTAAGAGGGAACTAGCTCAGGAGATCCCCTCGGTCCATCCACCGAGCAAGGAGTCCCACTCGATGGATCGCCTTGGGAAGCAGGTATTTAGTTCAGCGACCTTCTCAGTAAGGTCCCTGAACTACATGGCACATGTCATCAGGATGCAGTGAGATCTTATTAAAGACTATGCTGCTTCCCCCCAGAGTCCATGTTGGCGGAGGACAAGCAGTTGTACTCCACTCGAATGGCCACTCTAAGATCTATTTCCAATACCTCTATGCGGCTGTTGTCCCACGCCACTGAGGGAGCCACTAGAGCTAGCGGAGCGGGCCTAGTTATGAGACGCCAGGCCTGGCTCCGACATTGTGACTTTGTGGAGCCCTTTAAGGCGTCCTTTGCAAATGCCCCCTTTGATGGTTCTGCCTTGTTTGGCAAGACCGTTCGCGAGACACTTGTCCAGAACGAGAAGAACGGGAAGACGTTGTCTGCTGTCGGAGTCCGCTTCTCTGCTCCCCAGAGGTCCTTCTCCAAGAACCAAAAGGGACAGAAGAAGATGTGGTTCCGGAAATCGCAACATTCCCAACCTGCTCTGGACAACCAGTCCTTCCGTGGCAGAGGAGGACAGGGAGGACGCCGTGCTAGAGGCAGAGGGGCCCCAAGAAACTTTGGGTCCAGAGAATCTTTCTCTGATCGGCCCACTCAACAGCCCTGAAGGGTTGCCTGACTGCTCCACTCTGGAGGCAGTCGGGGGGCATTTCTCGAGGCACCTGGTGGCATGGGAGTCCATCACGTCAGACCACTGGGTGCTTCGTATCATATCCAGAGGTTACAAAATCCCAATGCAACAAGTCCCCAGACTCAAAAACCTCCCCGATGTACCACCCGGTCAGAGGGAGGCTGCAGCCGCAGAAATCCAGCAGCTGCTAGAAAAAAGAGCCATCCAACCTGTCCCCCCAGACCAGCTCAGATTAGGGTTTTACTCCAGGTTCTTTCTGGTGCCAAAAAAGACGGGGGACTTGAGACCAATTCTAGACCTTTCCCTCCTGAACCTGTCAGTAACCAAGGAAAAATTCCGAATGGTCACTCTTCAATCCATTCTCCCCCTCTTGCGGGAGAACGACTGGATGTGCTCATTAGACCTCAAGGATGCGTACTACCACATTTTAATGGACAGACGATCCAGGAGGTTTCTCCGCTTCCGGCTGGGAGCCAGCCACTATCAGTTCAGGGTCCTTCCCTTTGGCCTCACCACAGCCCCCAGGGTGTTCACCAAAGTTTTAGCAGTGATAGCGGCCCACCTGAGACTCCAGGGAATGCAGGTCTTCCCGTACCTGGACGACTGGCTCCTGACTGCCCCAACAAGGCATCTGCTCTGCTCAGCCAGAGATTTTTTTCTCCGCCTAGCCCCCCAGTTAGGCATCACGATCAATATGGACAAATCCTCCCTTGCTCTGACACAAGTTATAGAGTTCATAGGGGCCAAATTGGATACGAGAAGTCTGCGAGCCTACCTCACTTCAGAACGACTACAGAATCTGAGACTTCATGTGCGGGCCATCCTCCAATCAGAAGCTCCACCGGTGAAATTGGTCCTGAGGGCACTGGGTTCCATGGCAGCGGCAATCACGCTTCTTCCATGTGCTCGTCTAAATATGAGGGTACTGCAGTGGACCCTCTTAGTACAATGGTCTTTTCAGCTTCTTCCCCTCAACCACCCTATCTCTATCAGCAAGGCTTGCAGGAGGGCCCTGTTATGGTGGCTCCAGTCCCCAGACCTCCATACAGGCCGACCCTTCTGCGCTTCACCTCCTCTCATCACGGTGACCACGGACGCTTCTCGCCTTGGGTGGGGGGGGGCATTGCTCAGGCAGAACAGTCCAAGGCACGTGGAATGACACAGAGACTTCCCTGCATATCAGTGTTCTGGAGATGAGGGTGGTGCTGTTAGCGTTGCAAGCACTTCAGGACCTTCTCCCTGTAGGAACTATTGCGATACAGACGTACAACATCAGTTGTCTGGTACATCAACAAACAGGGGGGAACCAGGTCTTACCCTCTCTCCTTAGAGGCCATGAGGGTGTGGGAATGGGTGATCTCCACCAACTGCTTTCTGATCGCAACGCACATTCCGGGATGGGCCAACATTCTGGAGGACAAACTCAGCCGCACCATTCTTTCCCCTTACGAGTGGTCTCTCAACTCCCGGGTAGCGAAGCGGATATTTGCAAAATGGGGGCAACCCTGCTGCGATCTCTTTGCCTCTCCCTCAAATATGAAATGCGACAGCTTCTTTGCCCTGATTCCCCCACCAGGGGAAGTCCCGAGACACGCTCTAGTGCATGCTTGGCCGCCCGGTCTACTTTATGCCTATACTCCTCTACCCCTGATGCTAAAGATGTTACAGAAAGCCTCTCAGTTGGGGAGCAGAATGATCCTCATTGCCCCATTCTGGCCTCGGCAAACTTGGTTCCCTTACCTGTGGTCTCACTTGGTGAATCCTCCCTGGATTCTGGATCCCAGCCCGGATCTGATCTCCCACCCATCAGGCTTACCGACCCCAAATCTGGACAACCTGAAGCTGACAGCTTGGCTGCTCCAGTTCCACTCTTATTTAGGACTCCCGGTATCTCTTCACCAGTCAAAGCCATCTTGGTGGCAGCGCATAAACCTTCCACTAGGAAGATTTACCGCAGTAAATGGAGGTGCTTTTCCGTCTGGGTGGAACATCATAACCTGGACCCCTTCACTGCTCCATTAACGTCCGTTTTGGACTTCCTTACTGGACTTTTTCAGCAAGGGGCTAGCTGTTCGACAGTCAAGGTACAATTGGCAGCCATCTCACATTACCATGTAGGACACGAGACAGGTCCTTTGATGTCAGCTAAACTATGTAAAACCTTCCTCAAGGGTACATTTATGCTCAGGCCCCCTATCAAAGAAGCCATACCCCCTTGGGATCTATCGCTAGTTCTTCAGGCCTTGACTGCTTCTCCCTTTGAACCAGCTGCCTCGGCTGATCTTAAATACCTATCTTGGAAAACAGCATTCCTGGTAGCTATCACTTCTGCGAAAAGAGTTTCGGAACTTCAAGCTCTTTCCGTAAAACCCCCTTACTTGGTTTTTCATCAGGATAGAGTGTACCTCAGGACCAATCCCTCCTTTCTACCTAAGGTGGCCTCAGAAACCAATATCAATCAGTCCATTAATCTTCCTGTTTTCTTCCCTAATTATCAAAATAAAGGAGAATACAAGCTGCATTCATTAGATGTGCACAGGCAGCTGCGTTTCTATATTCATAGGACTGCTGGTCACAGACAATCCGACCAGCTGTTCATTTCCTTTGCCAAATTCAGTTTGGGGAAAGCCATTTTGAAGGTCACCTTATCACGCTGGATTTCCCAATGTACCCTTCTAGCTTATGAGGCTTCTGGGAGGCCCACACCTCAAAGGGTTCGTGCACATTCCACTCACTCCATATCTACTTCTACTGCATTCGGATCTAGAGTCCCCTTGGATGATATTTGCTCGGCAGCCACTTGGGCCTCATCTCATACCTTTATTAACCACTACAAACTGGACGTCATTTCCAGAGGGAGAGCATCCTTTGGCTCCGCAGTGCTCCGGAACATCCTTCCATGATGGCCGCCCAAGATTCAGGTAGCTGGGGACTCTGTCCCACAGGTTGCTGACAAATGAAGTCCCTACTCCAGATTAAGAAGTTATGTACTCACCATAATGTTCCATCTGAGTAGGTGGCTTCATTTGTCTGCAACCATCCCCCCCCCTTCCCCCTGACCTTCAGAAGAGTTAGACGGTGGTATTAGTCCTGCCTTTTCCTGTTGGGATACCTTTTCAGGTATATAGGAGGGCAAACTTGATCTGAGGTCATTTGGGGTTGGCAGGGGATTATGGGTGAGGGGAGGAGCTAGGAGCTCGAATCCATAGCTGTATAAATAGTTGCCGGCTCAGATCCGATATCGGATCCAAGACCCACAGGTTGCAGACAAATGAAGCCACCTACTCAGATGGAACGTAATGGTGAGTACATAACTTCTTATTCTACACACACACACATGCATGCATGCACACATGCACACAGACACACACACACACACACACACACACACACACACACACACACACACACACACACACACACACACACATTGTTTATATACAGTCAGTCAAAGTACCATATTTCAGTTCATGTTTTTGTAAAAAAATCAGTTCAGAAAACCATAAATCAAAAACCATAGAAAAGAAAAATATATTTTTTTGCAGAGCAATCCCTTTTACACCCCCGATGTAAGTGGATTGCCCCCCCCCACCATGCCCTTCTAACTAATACATACCAACTCCATGGCTGCACCACTCTAGAGAAAAATCCAAAACCACTGTGAAAGTGCACCTCCAGCTTGTACAATTTAACTAATTACAGTAAAACATAACACAACATTAAACTTTTGACAAACACAATTACAATTAATCGGGTATCAATAAAGTGTAAGTATGCCCACAAAAATACACACACACACACACACACACACACACACACACACACACACACACACACACACACACACACACATGTACACATATCCCCTAAAAAATACAGAAACACATACATGAGCACACTCAAACATATACAGTCATGTTGGTGCCTGGCACAGTGGAAATCTCAGCAATGTGTTGGCTGCTCCCTGTAAACACTACATGGCAATATTTCAGGCTTTGCTGATTCTAGAGCTGAAATACAGTGAGGCATAGTACTCTTAAGATGCACTTGTCCTTGTTCCGACTTATTTAGTCAATTTCAGCTTATTGAGTTAGTAAAGGTAATAAGCTAAACTCATCCTATCTGAAAGGACGTGTTCTCGGCATATTCTCCCTGTACCTCTCACTGCCTGTAAGGATGTGTCTTACCATAGAGTTTGTACCTCACACTGCCTGTAAGGATGTGTCTTACCATTGATGGGTGAGAGACCTGTTTTTGTTATTAAGAGAGGGAAAAGTTTGAATGATTATTTTGAAATTAAGAGATACGATGATAGTTCTATTTACAATGGGATGTCTAGATGTGATGATTGTAATTATTATAAGTATGTGTACTCAGGTAACCAAGTTACTGTGAGTGCTAGGGATTATACTGTTACTATACGGGGTAATTATAATTGTAAATCTAAATTTGTTGTTTATCTAATATTATATAGTTCTTTTCAGGGATTTTATATAGGTAGAATTGTGCATAGTTTCCATCGTAGAATTTATGAACATCTTAGGACTGTTGATAGACTAGATTTATTGAATCCCTTAGCAAGACATATTGTGTGATTTTTTTAAACCATTTATATGCAGTGTTTTTTGTGATGCAACCAGGTCTGAAGAAGTTCTATATGAATGAAAGAGCTTACTGGTTGTTTTTTTATTTTGTTTCATTAAAAGTGTGGTTTTATATTGCTGTATTGTCGTTTGTTTTTTATTTTTTTACCATAGAGTCTGTACCTCTCAGTAGCTGTAAGGATGTGTCTTACCATAGAGTCTGTACCTCTCACTGCTTGTAAGGATGTGTCTTACCATAGAGTCTGTACCTCTCACTGCCTGTAAGGATCTGATCTTTAGCATACATTCTGTGATCTCTCACTGCCTGTAAGGATGTATCTTACCATACAGTCTGTACCTCTCACTGCCTGTGTCCCTTAGAATATATTCTCTGAACCTCTCCCTGCTTATAAGGATGTGACCTTTAGTATACATTCTCTGATCTCCCACTGTCTGTAAGTATGTGTTGTACCATAGAGGCTGTACCTCTCACTGCCTGTGGGGATGTTTCCTTGGGATACACCCTCTGTACCTCTCGTGTATGTGAGGATATACTTCAAAGTCCTCTCATTGCTTCTAAGGATGTGTTCCTTAGCATACACTCTATACCATTCACTGTCTGTAAGGATGTGTCCCTTAGAATACACTCTCTGTACCTCTCACTGCCTGCAAGGATGTGACCTTTAGCATACATTCTCTGATCTCCTACTGCCTGTAAGGATGAGGTCTTAGCATACACTCCCTGTACCTCTTACCCAGGACTGGCCGTAGGAGAAGTGGCACCCAGGCAAAAGCCTTCAATGCATCCTACTCCACTACCCACTGCCCCCCCACACACACACACATACCCATCACTAGCCCACAGATCACTCATCATGCCCTCCCCACAGCTTGAATATTATAAATATTAAATATTTTATTTCCCTATAAATATGGGCATTGCTGAACCATTTTATGTGTGGGTACGTAGTTCACAGCTATTACCTTTGTTTATCTTCCTTCATTTTGTATCCTGAAAAGACTTGGAACTGTCTCAGAATGTTCCACAACACTGAGATGTCCTTTTCTGGTTTTATAAAGTACAAAATAATATCATTTGCAAAGAAAGCCAACTTTTCCTAATTACCATACTAATTATATTCTTGAATTTTTGAGTCCCTTATTTTCTTTGCCAATGGTTCTAAATATAACAGAAATAAAGGGGAAAGAGGACACCTCTGCCTGGTTCCTCTGTTCAAACAGAACTTGTCAGCGAGGATCCCCACCTCTGATCCCTCATATATCCACCTAATTAACCTTATTTTGTCAGGGAATGCAAATGCTTCCATCGTCTACTCCCAGCTTACTCTGCCGAATGCTTTCTCTACTTCAAGACGCACACAGCAGTAATATTTTCTTACATTCTGCTTCCCTCTGGATCATCATTGTTCTATTAATGTTGTCTATCAGTTTTAGTCATTATAGACATAAACACTTTATAATCATGGTTTGGAACTGAAATGGGCCTATATGAACCTGGATCTGATGATTCTTTACCATCTTTAGGTATTACAGCCATGCCACCACAGCTTTCTTCCAGAATATTAATGCTTCTCCTTTTTTTAAAATATTCTGAAATATCTATTCCTGGAGACTTTCTTGTAGATTACATCACAATTTTTATCTCATCTCCTCCTATCCTGTTAATAATTGAGCCACATCTACCTCTGACATTGGCATATTTAATTCTTCCACAAACATTTCTGTGTTCTTTTTCCTGATTTCCACATTTCTCTGTTTTATACAGATTTTCATAAAATGTTCTAAATATTTCTAATACCTCTATGGATCTCTGATTATTTTCCTTGTTATAGGCTCTCTAAGCTTGCCAACAACCCTTTGTACTTTATGCTGCCTGAACTGTTCTCCTATAAGTTTTTTGTGCTCTGGATTTATTATCAAAAAACAGTTGCTCAACAGCAATCTTTCCAAACTCATGCATATTATCCAGGCAGTCCCTTATTTCCTCTGTAGCACTTTGCAGTTGCACCAGTTCTTGTTCTCTGAGATTCCCCCTATTCTGCAATACTTTAACCTTTGTCAGTCCCTCTAAATAATTCTTGCTACTTCTTTTTCTTTTATTTTTACTCTATTATTAAACTCCACTTTCATTTTATCACACTCTGTAGTAATACTTTCTAAAGAAATTTCTATCTTCCCTAATAACTCCCAAATAATTTCCACTACCCATTCCTTAAATTCCTCTCTGTTTAACAGATGGGCAGGGACGCACCAGTGTCTCATTTTTATTTCATTCCCCTGCATTTTTATCTTGGTTATTATTGGTGCATGATCTGAAACAGTTATTGGATACATACCAAAACTTTTAAATTACATGTATGTGTTCCTGTGAACTATAACTTCTGTTACCTAGCCCAGCTTTGGTACATTGGGGGAATAATATGTAAATTCACATCTTCCATACCAAATATTTTCATAAATTTCTTCAAAAATCTACCCTCTTTTGTTATATTTTCCCTTCTAGCCCCCCCCCCGATACATCCTCACTGTTGCAAATCAAATTACATTTCCCAACTATAAGTAATATTCCCTGCTGAAAGCTTATTATTTCTCCCAGAATTTCCTTAGGCTCCATTTTATCAGTTTTAGATGGAATATAAAATACATGCCAGCATAACCCTCCATCCTTGCCAGTAGCCCCTTACTACTACAAATCTATCATTATTATCATTTTTCATCTTCTATCACTACTGGGGCTCCTCTAGCAATTAATATAAGTACTCCCCTTTTCCTTTGTCCCAGATATTCCACTGAATAACTGTCCTGAAATCCTTGATTTATCAAATTGACATGCTCACATTTTTCCAAATGTGCCTCCTATAGCATAGCTATTTGCACACTGCATCTCTTAATATAGGCACTGCTCTTTTTTTGTATAAACCTGTAAGACCATTCATATTCAAAGATAATATGGAAAGTGTTGCCATTATGATAAGTTATTATTCCCACCTGTTATGTATAACAGGATTTTTTTAAAATGAATTGTTTCAACTTTTGTATTACATGCATGCACTGATGTTTGGCAGGTTAATCTTTTATACAGTTATTTATTGTCAAATCCATTTGAACCTATGTCACATCTTACAAGACTTTTTGTTTTGATGAAAACCTTCAAAAAAACCACCCCAGCACACCCTCAGAACCTATTAACTTAATGATGTTTAACCCCCCATGGGAACAACTGTCCCAAACTGACAGCTACACTCTGGCCTTTAATGAAGGCTATCCAAGTTAAGATACATGGTACAGAATGTGCTCCTACTTACACTATGTGCTGTCTGATTTTGTGTTATCTTTATTCCTCTCACAGATGTAGAAAACAACCTTAATGCTTTCAAAAAACATTATCTTTTAGCCATTGAAAGAAAAAAATATTATGTTCTTATTGCCCTCTTATCAGCTTGTCTCAATAGAAACATAAGAAACAGATACATAGTTGCCCTGAGTTACAAGATTCTCATGTTGCACTGTGAATATTTATTTGCTAAGGGAAAAATTTTAATTAAATTCAATGTTTTTTATTTAGTTACTTCCACTTAAAACTTGTTATTAGATCAAGCCAAGGGCCTTAATCCAGCCATTCTCCTATGCAAAAGTAAGAAAAAGCATATCAATTTTGTTTATATTATGCTCTGTATATTCTACAGCCAGTCCCTCACCTCATCACCCTCAGATTACAGCATATTATTTTAAACATGCTTTTGTCCAGCATTTATTCTCTCTTTACATTACAGTGCCTACATTTCTTAAAACTAAACAAGAAGAAAGAAAGAAGAAGGAAAAATGGCGCCTGTTTCCTTTAGTATTCCTATAACACACAAAAATAACTGAAAATGGTTTACTATATAACATGCAGTATATGTCATGGTTTATAAAAATACTGTTAAGAACAAAAAACTTTTTACTTAAACTTACCTCTTACCTTCCTCTTCACCTCTTCTTAATGTTCTTCCAAACATTAATGACATGAAGTAGGGCCTATGCATTGGAATCCCCCTACAAGTTTAACAAAGTCAAAAAAGTCCCAAATTTCCAAATTTTCTTATTCTGCCGTATTTCACAAATGAAATAGATGATCTGTAATCCCACATTTATTCATTAATTTCCGAGTTGCTGGTTTTCTTCCTGTTGATATCCTTCCCCAACTCTAGTATCCAATTCATTTCCAACATATTCCTTGTCCTTCTAGTCAACTCCTGTGCTTTCCCCTGTCTCTCAAACATTTTCCTTTGGAAAATTGCAAAAGGTTTCTCTGGCATAATCTCTCTGAGCCTTATTATCAGACGAATAAGATGCAGAACGCCCTTCTGACTGATAGCTCATTTTTGATGGGCAAACTTTTGTATTTCTTACATAGCATGTTCTGCATCAAAAATTACTTTGACCCTCCATAAAAAAATATTCTGAAGATGGTTGGATACAGCAGCTTGAATCTCCCATCTGCCTCTTGACATTCCATGATTGCTGGAATAAATTTTCTCCCCTCCTGTCTGGTGTACAGTGAGTAATCATTTTCCGCAAACACTCCACTATCTCCAACTTTTAGTACTTTGTTCTTCTGCCATAGTTTTGTCAGAATCAACTCTTTCTGCTGACAGGATTGCATCTTTACTGCCAGAAGGTTTTGGCTGTTTTCTCATGGTCAGGTTTGGAGCACACACACAATGTGCCCTTTCAATTAATAACTCCTACTGTGGAATACCATTCTAGTTGTTTATTTGTTCTTTCATAAAATTAACAGAATCTGTTTTTTCCAGTCTGTCTAGTACAGCAGAAAATCTCAGGCTTCCCCTCCATGCTCTGTCCCCTAATTCTACCAATTTTTTAAACATCTCTTCTTGAGCAGTCTCATACCCAGCCAACTTTTTCTTCATTTCGACCTCTGATTTTTGAAGTTTTATCATCTCATTTAAATATCTATTTAGGGCTTCTTGCAGTTTTTCCAACCTTTGTAATTTGAGTTGATACACTCCTTCAGTGTTTTATTTATTTTAATATTGCTCTCAACATATTTGGCTTATATTTTCCTCCAAATTACTGGAAATCATGTCTTGCAGGAACTTGAACTGCTTTGTGCTTAACAGCTGCAGGATTCTTACCTGCCAGTGTTTACTCCTCACCTTTTGTGGTTGATTTTCTTTCAGATTCTCTAAATTTCTTCTTTGCTGGCATCAAGGGAGTGTACTAGCCAGTAACTAAAATTTACCCAAAAAGACAAATTCACTGGCTCTCTTTTCTGAATTTCTCTTTTCACTCTGGAAGAGCTATAATTAAGCTGTTACTCTGTGTGCAGCCATATTGGAATGTAATATTATTTTTCAGAGGCATAGCTGTTTTTATTAAATGGCATTCAGTAGGCCAGGTGACCATAATGGGAATTTGTAATTACATACAAAATGTAATATGTATATAACAAGCATAACCTTCAACAATAGTGCCTTACCTACATTTAGCAACTCTGTAAATGTTAAGTAGATTATTCAGCATATGTCTGAAAGAAACTGGTAGCAGTTATACTGTTTTACAGATACAACAAAGAAAAGAGGGATATCAGGTGAACAAAGACTTTAATTATCAAGGGCAGCACAGTGGTGCAGCAGTTAGCATTATTGCCTCACAGCAAGATGTTCTGCGGTTCAATTCTCCACTGGGGTGCCTTCTGTGCAGTGTCTGCATATCCTCCTTGCACTCACATGGGTTTCCTCTGGGTGCTCTGGTTTCCTCCCACATTCCAAAGATATGATTCTGGAGCTTTTCTCTCCATGTCTCTGCTGAAAATTGGCTCTGTCCCAGTCAGACTTTCCCGATAAACAAATGTTAATAAAAATGAAGTCATAATTAAGATATGTAAAACTACATGGTTAATATTTTAAGCAAATAAATCCATCAGATAATACTTATTTCATGAAAAAAATCTTAAAATCCTAAGGTTTGATTCAGAATGGCTACCTGGCCATGTATACAGAGCATACACCACCCTGTAAACATTTCTGATTTAGAGACAGTCTTACCACTGTGCTGTGACATGAAGACATGCAGCACCATGGTGAGCTGTCTTTATGGTTGTGTTAAATACAAATAAGGCAGTCTGAGGGAAAGGCAAATGCTGATTAGTCATGTGGTTTCCCCTGGAACTGACTGCAGTAAGACATTCATGCAGCAAAGCAATTCAGCAAATCACTCAACTGTGTAAAGTAGCACAGACACTCCTGGCCACTTGCAGTAATGAACGCATTCATCCTTTGTGGTTGAGGTAGTTGCTGGGAGGTAGTGTTGGGGGGTATTTGTATGGACATACAAGGGCTGCATGTGTGAATATATGTGGGATTATGTGCCAGTGGGTGGGGCAAGGTGTGTGTGTGTGTGTGTGTGTGTGTGTGTGTGTGTGTGTGTGTGTGTGTGTGTGTGTGTGTGTGTGTGTGTGAGCTTGTGTGAAACAAATGTGTGCATTGTGTGGGAGGGGGGTTTGGGGTGGCTGTCACATTTCCACACACCCCGAGAATACTGAGTAGAGCAGGCAATATTGAGACTCGGGTGAACACTAACCACAAGGGATAACCCTACAGATGTGGGTGGGGGGAGCACTAGCCACCATGGATAATGCTACAGATATGGGTCTGAGGCTACCACCAGATACCAGAAGTAACTTTTGCTATAATAGCACTTGCATATAACAGAAAGGGGGAATCACCTGACACTAAGGATAACCTCTCATGCTGTAATGGAACTTATACATTATGGGGAAGTGAGAGACACTCGACCCCACCAATAACCCCTTGTGCTATAAAGGCACTTAATTAAAACAATAAATAAATAAAACATGGTGTAGGGAACCAGTAGATACCCGAAGTAATGTTAAGTAGTGAACCTCAAAGGCACTAAAAGTGATTCTAACACTAGACATCTCATTTCTCACAGATGATATTAGTCCTGTACTCCACCACTAGAGAACAATGATCCCATGTACAGAAAAAAAATAAGAGTTAACAAAAAAAAGGCAACTATAAAGGGGGTGGGGTAAAGTATTTCAGCCCTGCACTCTTGACACAGTAAACCTCAACAGTCACTCCTGTGCTAGCTGGTAAGTTAACACAGCAAGGATTTTAAATATAAATTGAGGACTTGGGCATTATTCCATGCCTTCTACAGTTCCTGGCATATGAAGGGGAAGGACAGGGAGCACACCGCTCAGTCTTGTGGCATAAGACAGGACAAAATCAAGTACAGGTTTAAACTATGCCCCTTATAATTTTAAAAAGTTGCTAGTCTAACAGATTTCGCACTACCATGGATTTACTGAAGGATATGAAGTGTGAAACTATAATCCATGGCATTATAGAGTGAATTAAATCATCTGTGATTTACAATAGCTGGGAAAAGGAGACACTGGAGATGTTCTGACAACAGGGACAGATATGGGATATGTGGTATGTATGTGTGTATTTTACTTTCTCTATGTGTATGTGTGGGAGTGAATGAAGGGGTCTCTGTGCTAACACAGTGCAAAGGACACAGTTGTTAACTAACACAGGAAAGTGTTGCTCTGCACTTGTGACAGCTAAACAGTGATTTCGAGTCATGCCAATTAACCAAAAGTGAGGTCTTTCTTTATTGTAGCAAATGTGTCACTGTATCATAAAATACTGGTGGGGGGCGGTTCTGAATCCCCAGGTTATTTGTCATGGAGAGACAGAAAAACACACCCCCTATATTACATCTTCATCACATGGCAGTTTAACTTTGATGTTATCTGAGCAGAATGGATATTGTGGATCAGCTAATAGATTACACCACATCCCATATAACAAAACACCTGGGGACAGGAGTTTGCAAACAAAAAGGCAGTGTTTTCTCCTTGCCTGTTCACAGTAATGGCTGAAGGCAGACTAACTAGAACTGAATAAAATATGTGCTATTATTTAAATGCTTTAATAATTCATTATGTATAAATAGCTTACAATAAGAGAATGTCACCATGGGAAATTTGAAGTAGACTGACAAATACATACACAGGGAAAAATCTGTTTAACCAAATGCCTGGTTAAATAGAAAAAAGGATCTAGTGTTTCTGTATATAGCTCCCACTGTATTTTATTGTAGAGTTAATAGACTGTAGTTTTTCATTACACCACAAGGTGGAGCTCTTTTCAGCAATATAAAAGACAATTTTGAAAGTGAAAGAGGAGACTGGAACACTAGCTGAAGGAGGGAAGACTGAAATAGGGAGATAAAGGGAAAAAGGGCCTTGCAGCATGACTGGACTTTCTTTCTAGTGCTTTGGGGACAGGGAAGTGAAGTGGCAGTTTGTGTCTGTCTTTTGCTGAAATCCTGGATGATGGTATTTTGTGGAATCAGGAGGGAAGTCTGAAACCAGTAGTTCCTTGCCTGCATATGATTCAGCAAGAAAGGAGTTCCTTTGGGCCTAGTACAGAGAAGCCATAGATGATTACCAGAGTTCTGGTAGGTGATGTTTCTACTTTTCTCATCAGAGGAACCACAGTGCCTGGTCACTAGGATATTCAGGATGGAGTGGTGAGAGGCTTTGGCCATCATTTTATATTTTTATAAGATTGTGGATTTCCCCCCTAAATGCTTTGTGGATTACAAATAACTGGGATCCATATGAGCTACAACTTGGGCCCCATCATGCCGGCAGCAAGACTGTAAGTAGTCACCGGCCAGTGAACAGGGTAGAACAGAGTGTTTCATAGTTGGTCTTTTTAGAATTGATCAAGGGGGTTGAGGGTGTTAGTACTGCTCAATGACATTGCATTTGCTCATATTTGTATTGCATTATAAAGCTTCATTGTTCAATGACATTGCATTTTGCTCGTGTTAGTACTGTTGCCTTCAGGAATTTTGCTGCTCAATGACATTGCATTTTCTCATATCTGTATTGCTGTATTATAACTCTGTTATTGCCTAATGACATTGCATTTTTTTCTCCTGTGTTTGTATTGCTGCATTATAAAGCTTTACTGCTCAGTAATATTGCCTTCTTTGTGCATGTTGAATGTCAAGACCTTTTCTGTTGAGTTCTGGGGAAGAGGGTGGATGTATGGTTTCATTGCATGCATATCTCACCTTGCCTTATTGCTAACTGGTGCACTGTCGAAATAAATTGTTTGTGGATGTGCTATTGTTTTTTTAAACTAGATGTGTCACCTAGAAAAAAATCTGTAATTCTTGCCACCTTGGTGTGTTGGGCCTAATAGGAGTGTCACCAGAGTTAGGTAGGAAGGAACCCATATCTCTTCAGCTACACCTGCGGGTGCGCTACATTTGGGGGATCATCTGGGATTGCCTGTCCTGCCTTGGACTCCACCCTATTTTCCTGTATGTGTGGAAAGCAAATCTAGCAGAAACATGAACCCAAAAGTAGCCGCTAAGTGGTGCAAACAGCACAATGCTCAGTCAGAGCACTGCTTAGTTCTGGTGTTGCCAGGGGTTACATGGACTGATATGCAAATACATCAAGTCACAGGATCCTTACCAGATGTAGGGCGTGGCTTTTTATTAGACAGCACTATAGACCCTACTGAGCAGACCACATTGGCCTTATTAGAATGGAAAAGTCCTTTAGTGTTTGAGCGCATACCTTTGAGTGTACAAATTTCAGGTGAGAGTGCAGTCCGTGTGGTAATCCCTGAGAAGTGCACTACCTCAGCAACAGAGAAAATACCTGTGAAAGTTATCCAAGTAGGTCAGAACCTTACACCAGAAGCTGCAGCTTCACTGCCCGTAAATACTATAGGGCCTGAAGTTTTGAATGCTTTGGGAAGTATTGTAGAAAAATGCTTAAAGTCTACACAGCCATTCACTGGGATTGGCTACCACAAATTGCATTTCTTTTCTGGCAAACAACCCACACCTCAGAGGGAGGAAGATTTTGAATCCTGGATAGATCAGGCTTTACAAGCCCTATAGGAGTGGGATATCCCAGAATTTCATAAGAAGCAGCGGATAGCTGAAAGTCTAAAGGGATTAGCTGTGGATACCATACACAACCTAAGGATGGGTAAGCAAGATTGCATGGCCAAGGACTATTTAGGAGTACTGCAGGATGTGTTTGGAAGGACCGAGAGGGCTGCTGACATACTGTATCAGTTTGAACATACATACCAAGAAGTTGGTGAGAAACTATCTGATTACATTAAGAGATTAGATAAAATGCTCCACTAGATCATCCTAAAGAAGGGGGTGGATCCGAAAGTATCTGACCAAGTACGGATCAGACAAATTTTACAGGGAGCTCAAGCTATGGACCCCATTGTGTGGAAAATGAGGATGAGAAATAGGGAAGAGACTCTAACTTATTCTCAGTTGGTTAAAGAGGTGAAGGAAGAGGAAGCCCTGTTGGCAGCCAAATCTCAGTGTTCAACAGCAACTAAAACAGTGAGTGAACATCAGCAGGAGCCAATAGCCATGCTCACTACACAAACAGGAGTCATGGCCCAGAGTGTCTGCAATGTAGAGGTGTCACAGTTGCAGATGCAGGTGTCTTCCCTGACCGATGCCATAGTGCACGTCACCAAGACAGGTGCAGAATTGCAGAAAGCCATGGTAACTTTAGCTGATGGGAGAAATACATCAGCTAGAACCTCCACGAAAGGACTCAGGGAAGAACCGAATCAGCTGATGGTCAGAGTTCCTACTGGGTTTTGTTTTCGCTGTGGGGATGCAGGGCATATAAAGCGATAGTGTCCTAATGCAGAGATCTTGAAAAAAGTGAATGAACTATTATTGGCTAGTGTAATGCAGGGGAAACTTCAAAGGGCCTCAGTGAAGGAGCCAGCTGAGTGCCCAGTTACAAAGAGCTCCATAAAATCTAACATCAAGAGACAGCATCCTGGATCTCCTTTCCACACAAACCCTTGTAACAAGGAAGAGAAACTACCTACTATGCATACTCCTAGCTCATCTGAGGTGAAGAACTGAATTGGAAAGCCATCTCAGCCAAAATCTCAGCATCTGAGACCACAAAACATTACTAAGCAAGAGTCTTATCCATTAAAATGGTGAGGTCAACCGGTGGTACCTCAACTACATGCTGACTGCCATACAGCTGAACAGCACCAGAAACAGAAACTACCCAATGGCCAACTGGGACCGTCCCCTGTTGTGTCAGTAAAAATAGAAGGAGTGTATAGTAAAGCACTGTTGGATACTGGTGCACAAATCACCATTCTGTACAGAGACTTCTACCAAAAATACTTAAAACATTTGCCACTTGAAAAGTTAGAGGATTCGGAGATCTGGGGGCTAAGTGACACTAAGTTCCCTTATAATGGTTATGTCTTACTCAAGTTAGAATTTTCTATTTCAGTTGTTGGGTCAACAGAAGTTTTTGAAACACTTGCTGTTGTGTGCTCCGGGCTAAAATGAAAGGATTCAGCATCTGTTTTAGTGGGGACAAATACTGACCTTGTCAGAAGAATGCTAATGCCTCAGTTGACCCAGGAACACCCAACACTACATCCTCTCCTGAGATCAGTTTTCTGTGCCCTTCAAAGGGAGAAGGATAGTAAGAAAGATGAAATTGGTCATGTGTGGACCCTGTCTGGGAAAGAGCATATAATTCATCCTGGTCAGGTCACCTGCTTGAGAGCCAAATTGAGGAAGTGTGGACAAGCAGTTTCCTCTCATCTAATAATAGAAACAGATCCAGAAAGTGACTTTCCACCAGGGCTGGAACTAGTCCCAGAAGTTTGGCCTGCGGACAAGTTAAAGCATCCTTATGACACTTTGCCTGTGGGGGTTAATGAATAAAGGAAGTACTCCCATTGTCCTGCGTTCACAAGTGCATTTGGGAAATGTTTATGCTGCCACTCCCTTACCTGCTTCTGTGTTGATAAGGAATGAGAGCAGAGCCAACAAGTTGAAGCTGGAAGATATTGATATAGGAGGTGGTCTCTTGCTCCCTGAGTGGCTAACCAGAGTTAAAGAGCTATTAATGAAAAAGAAAAATTGTTTTTCTACTAGTGAACTAGATGCGGGCTGTGCAAAAAGTGCAGAACACCGAATAAGAGTAAAAGAGGACCGGCCTTTCAGGGAACGTTCCAGAAGAGTAGCTCCAGGAGACCTGGAGGACTTAAGAAAACATTTGGGAGAACTAAAAGCCGCAGGGATAATTCGAGAGTCAAGAAGTCCATATGCCACTCCCATTGTTGTTGTCAGGAAAAAGAATGGGTACATTTGCATGTGTGTTGACTATCGTACTCTAAATCAGCGAACCATTCCAGACCAGTACACAACCCCCCGGATTGAAGATGCTCTAAATTGCCTAGTGGGAAGTAAGTGGTTCAGTGTGCTAGACCTAAGGAGTGGATACTATCAAATCCCTATGCACCCATAAGATAAAGAGAAGACTGCTTTCATCACCCCTTTGGGATTTTTTGAGTTTGATCACTTACCTCAAGGTTTATCAAATGCATCGGCAACTTTCCAGAGAACCATGGAAAGAACAGTTGGAGCCATGCATCTCCTGGAAGTCTTAGTCTACCTGGATGACATCATTGTTTTTGGGAGGACCCTAGAGGAGCATGAAGAAAGACTGATGAAGGTATTGGACAGGACTGAGAAGAAAGGCCTGAAGTTGTCATTGGACAAATGCAAATTCTTCCAACCTTCAGTGACATATGTGGGACATGTAGTGTCTGCAAATGGAATATCCACAGATCCCAGCAAAGTTGAAGTGGTGACATCTTGGCCCAGACCCAAAACTATCACAGAGCTGCGATCTTCCCTAGGGTTTTGCAGTTACTATAGAAGGTTTGTGGAAAGATTTTCAAAGATAGCAAGACCCCTCAACCCTTTGCTCCAAAATGATGAGAAAGCAGATGAAACAGATGAAGATATCCTTGTGAAAAAACCTAAGGGACCGAGAGGTTCTAAAGAACTCATCGAGAGTCGCTGGGCTCATGAGTGTGAAGAGTCATTTCAACAGCTTAAGTATTGCCTCACACATGCCCCTGGGCTGGCATATGCTGACTCAACAAAGCCATACACTTTACATGTGGATGCTAGCAGGGATGGCTTAGGAGGAGTCCTTTACCAGGAGTATGACAAGAAGCTGAGACCTGTGGCTTTTATCAGTCAGAGTTTATCCCCACTGAAAGAAACTACCCTGCACACAAGTTGGAATTCCTTGCCTTAAAGTGGGCAGTAGTGGACAAGCTGCATGACTATCTCTATGGGGCTGAATTTGAAGTCCAGACTGACAACAGTCCTCTGACATACATCCAGACCACTGCAAAGCTAGATGCTACTGGCCACAGATGGATGGCAGCTCTATGCAACCATAATTTCAGTTTGAAATATCACCCAGGACACGAAAATGGAGATGCTGATGGTCTGTCCAGAAGACCTCAGGGAGATTTACTCCCGACGATGAGTGGGTGAAAATTCCAGCACCAGGGGTGACAGCTATGTGTCAGATTACAACCTGCTATCAACACACTGAATGTTGGGCCCAGAAGCTGGGTCTGTCTGCAGCAAGCATACCCCAAATTTACAGTAATCTGGTCACTTTACAGGCTTCATCACTACCAGCTTTGAGTAACAGTGACCTCAGGAGAGATCAAAGTGAAGACCCCTTAGGTCAGCTGGTGGTAGCTGCTTTAGAGAAGAGACAAGTTAATATGCTTCACACGGATAATCATCCTCTGGCAAGACTTTTGGCCAAAGCATGGGACAGACTCCAGATACAAAATGGACTAGAGTATAGGAGATCTCCTAGTGCACTCGGCAGTGAAAAATGGCAATTGTTGCTTCCTCAGAAGTATAGAGAAGTAGTACTCCAGTCACTGCATGATGAACATGGTCATCTTGGTTATGACAGAACTATGGGTCTGGTATGAGACAGGTTCTACTGGCCATGCATGAAGCAAGATATTGAGGATTATTGTTGTACATGTCTTCATTGCATTCAGAGAAAGACCCTCCTGACCAGAGCTGCCTCATTGGGTCAAATGGAAAGTAGTGGGCCCATGGAACTGGTCTGTATAGATTTTCTGTGCATTGAACCGGATGAAGGCGGGATCAGTAATGTGCTGGTGGTGACAGACCACTATACCAGATACGCTCAAGCATTTCCCAGTCACGATCAGAAAGCTATTACAGTGGTAAAACTACTAGTTGAGAAGTTCTTTGCACACTATGGCCTGCCAAAAAGGATACACTCTGATCAAGGATGTGATTTTGAGAGCAAGCTTGTCCATGAACTACTCACTCTGTTGGGAGTCCAAAAAAGCCGCACCACTCCTTATCATCATCAAGGGGATCCTCAGCTGGAGCATTTCAACAGAACTTTACTAGACATGTTAGGGACACTATCTGCTGAGAAGAAGAGTCAATGGAGTAGACATGTAGCCACAGTGGTGCATGCTTACAACAGTACTAAAAATGATGTTACAGGAGTCTTGCCTTACTTCCTAATGTTTGGAAGAGAAACTCATCTTCCTGTTGACATCACCTTTGGAGTCACAGCTGATGATATACCAGTGCGATCTCATGGCAGTTATGTGGAGAGACTCAAGAAGAAACTCAGACAGGCTTATGAGCTTGCTGAAAAATCAACAGGACAAAGACATCAGCGAAACAAGGCTCACTATGAAAAAAGTAAAGATGCATGACTTGCAGCCAGGGGACAGAATTCTTTTGAGACATTTGGGACTACAAGGAAAGCATGAACTCGCTGACCACTGGATCTGAGATTTACATAATTTGTTCTCCGCTACCTAATATCCCTGTCTACCAAGTTTGCCCAGAAGGGAAAGAAGGACCCTTTAAAACCTGGCACCGCAACTACTTAATGCCTTTGGCAAAATCAGTGAGACTCATGAATCCGGAACCCAGGTTGGCTCAGCGAAAGCCTAACTCAAGGCGATCCTGAAGGCTAAGGCAGAGAGGAATTATTCCCTCATATGTTCAAGAGCCTATGCTCCCTCCTGCTGAAAGAGAGGAGGACAGCGATGATGACTGGGGTTTCTGTGAGTTTTTTTTTTGAGAATGTTCAAGACCCCGTGGGCTGTAATCTCAATGTAAATGCACCGGAATTCATTCCTTGTCATTTTGAGCAGTCCAGACCTAGCAATAGACTAAGTAATGTTTCTGAGCCTCTTACAGAACCTGATACTGATGGAGGCTATGCTATACAAACTTTAGAAAATAGTGCTGAGGACAGTCATGTCGTTATGGAAAACGAAACTGAAGTTATACAAAAGGAGATCGTAGAAGTAGACAATATGACTACTGAAGAACTAGATATTGAATGTGATGTGGGTGGCAAACTTTCTGAGCAAAATTCCTTTGCTGTCTCTTCTGAACCAAAACTGCAGAGAGTGATTCAGCCCCCACAGAGACTTACATATAACAGTTTGGGACATAGTACACAGGAATCTGTGACCACAGCTCATCATAGAGTCTGCACCCATGATCCCTATGCCTCCTACTCCAGTGGTGACACTCCTTCTCAAGTTACGGATAAGGCTGATTACCCTTGGTGGGAATGTACCCTTTGAATGCAAAAATATTGTTCAGTTGATGGTGCATTAGTGCTTGTAAATACTTTGCTGCTAATCTACCTTTGACTTGGGGGGACCCCAGATTTTCAAATGGGAGGAGAGTGTAGCTCCCACTGCATTTCATTGTAGAGGTAATAGACTGTAGTTTTTCATTACACCACAAGGTGGAGCTCTTTTCAGGAATATAAAAGACAATTTCAAAAGTGAAAAAGCAGACTGGAACACTAGCTGAAGGAGGGAAGACTGAAATAGGGAGCTGAAGGGAAAAAGGGCCTTGCAGCATGACTAGACTTTCTTTCTAGTGCTTTGGGGACAGGGGAGTGAAGTGGCAGATTGTGTCTGTCTTTTGCTGAAATCCTGGATGATGGTATTTTGTGGAATCAGGAGAAAAGTCTGAAACCAGTAGTTCCTTGTCTGCATAAGACTCAACAAGAAAGGAGTTCCTTTGGGCCTAGTACAGAGAAGCCATAGATGATTACTAGAGTTCTGGTAGGTGATTTTTCTACTTTTCTCATCAGAGGAACCACAGTGCCTGGTCACTAGGATATTCTGGATGGAGTGGTGAGAGGCTTTGGCCATCATTTTATATTTTATAAGATTGCGGATTTCCCCCCTAAATGCTTTGTGGATTACAAATAACTGGGATCCATATGAGCTACAACTTAGGCCCCATCATGCTGGCAACAAGACTGTAAGTAGTCACTGGCCAGTGAACAGGGTAGAATAGAGTGTTTCATAGTTGGTCTTTTTAGAATTGATCAAGGGGGTTGAGGGTGTTAGTACTGCTCAATGACATTGCATTTTCTCATGTTTGTATTGTTGCATTATAAATCTTTCATTGTTCAATGACATTGCATTTTGCTCGTGTTAGTACTGTTGCCTTCAAGAATTTTGCTGCTCAATGACATTGCATTTTCTCATATCTGTATTGCTGTATTATAACTCTGTTATTGCGTAATGACATTGCATTTTTTCCTGTGTTTGTATTGCTGCATTATAAAGCTTTATTCCTCAGTAATATTGCCTTCTTTGTGTATGTTGAATGTCAAGACCTTTTCTGTTGAGTTCGGGGAAGAGGGTGGATGTATGGTTTCACTGCATGCATATCTCACCTTGCCTTATTGCTAACTGGTGCACTGTCAAAATAATTTGTTTGTGGCTGTGCTATTGTTTTTTTTAAACTAGATGTGACACCTAGAAAAAAAATCTGTCATTCTTGCCACCTTGGTGTGTTGGGCCTAATGGGGTTGTCACCAGAGTCAGGTAGGAAGGAACCCATATCTCTTCAGCTACACCTGCGGGTGCGCTACATGTGGAAAGCATATGGTGACAAAATGTACTGTAGCAGTGAACTCAAATTTAGCAATTTCAAATGCATTCATTAAATAAATGGAACTGTAATAGGACACAGCACGAAGTTCAGCTTTGCAACAACTTTGATGCTAAAAAACATAACAGAACCACCATATTTATTAAAATATTCAGCAAGAAAAGCTGTTTAAAGACATTAAATCCCATATTACACTGCTGATTTTCTTGATGTTCCCACTGAGATACACCACATCATTCAACAGTTCAGCCTGTACTGTAACCAACCTACTTTTCACCTGAGCTAGGCACTGATCAGACTATGGGTTTTGTTCCTGTTCTGAACTTGTCTGCAATGCATTCACGCCTAAAATGTCCAAAATTACTGGGAAACCCTGAACATTTTTAGATATACATGGACTGAAAAGCCAGTACAACACAAGGTATGGGGAAATAGAAAGATAAATGGAGTTTAACATTAGAATAAGCCAGACAAAAATCTTTGTGGAAAGAAAATAGTGCAACAGATTCAGTTCCAAAAGACATTCAAGATTAAAAAGTGCAATACCTTTCAACCTCTTAGTACAAGAATTCAGGACAAGGCCAAAAATAATGACAGACAAAGGTCCAAAATCAGAGACATATTTTAAATATTACTATTCTAAATTAGAAAGATGCTAGCATAACAGGCTTTGCATTAGCATGCACTGAACTCTGAAACTCAAATGTCTGTCAGTATATTTAGAGACTTCAATCCTAAAATATTGATTTGCCAGAAAACCACACATTTTATGAGTAACAGACCAAAAATATGTGGCAAAAATGTGGACATTCTTTGAAATTAAGGTCAGAGCACTTGAGAAAATAAATTAAAATCCCACAAAGACAATACCATTCACTGATGCTGTAACAGTACCCAACAGACCACAGCACAAACTGATGCCCATAACCACAGTTATATCCCCTCCCCAACTAGCTTTTACTCACACCTGCTTTAAACTTCACAATAACCCTAATATGTTCAATATCTCCCCAAAGTCCCACAGTCTGTGCCCTTGGAGCAAACTGGATAACACATACATCAACTGCTGGCGATAGTCCTTTTTCTGTTTCTCCCAACTCATGAAAAAATCCAGTCATTTGTTGCACTCCAAAACACACATGCTATCATCAATCCACTGACTCCATTGTATATTTATGGCTGTTACAAGTCTTAGTGAGACAGAATGAGAGGACAAGGAAGGGAAAAACAAACTACTAAAATGGGGAAATGGCCTGTACATATACACTCACATACATAATTAATATTTACCTTTTCAAATGTTGCAGAAAGAGATACTTTCTCCACATTTCTCTGTGTGATTCATGTTGCTGGATTGTCAGCTCAAGTGGTCTGCAAATACTCAGAAATTAGTCTAATTACTTCATCATGTTGGGGAGAGCGTTCATGAGCACAATAGCAGGTTGATTAAGCAACAATACAAATCAAAATAGAATTTGGATGCAGTGGCATCCTGTTATTTGGCTACATATGGGATTTTCTGGCAAATACCAAATAGCTGAGATTTATGCCACAGCTTTGACTAGAGATGCCCTTTATTTGTTTTGTTTTTTAAGTAAACAAATGTAGAAACACTGCTATTGTAATGCTTTACTTCCAAAAAAAAAAAAAAAAAAAACAAACAATGGTCAGAAAGGTGCCCTAAGGGAAGCAACACCCTAGGCATTTATCTCGTTCATCTGTGCGTAAGGCTGGATATGCTCTCACTGCCTCTAAGGATGTGTTCTTAGCCTTCACACTCTGTACCTCTTGCTGTCTGTAAGGACATGTCCCCTAGAATACCCTTTGTACCACTCACTGCCTGTAAGGACATCTCCCTTAGTAATCACTTTATACCACTCACTGCATGTAAGGACATTTCCCTTATCATACACTCTATACTACTCACTGATTGCAAGGCTGTGTTCTTTAGCATACACTTTCTGTACCTCTCACCACCTGTAAGGATTTGTCCCTTTGAATTATCATTTTATAGCTCTCACTGCCTGTAAAGACATGTCCCTTAGCATTCACTTTATACCACTCACTTCCTACGAATACATGTCGCTTAGCATACACTCTATACCAGTGGTTCCCAAACATTTTCGATTCTCGGCTCCCTTGTTGAATCCAGGTTTTCCCAAGGCGCCCCCCCCCCCATCAAATTCTAACAAGTATACTTTGCAAAATAGCTAAATAGGAAATAGAATATTTGTTTCTAGGTAGTTAACAATCTTGACTTGCGTGGTGAAAACCCTGTATTCATACAGAGTAGAAAATGTCCATAATGATTTTAAAAGTTGTTTTTATGCTTTATTTTTCATTTTGGCATTTTCTATTCTTTTGCTTTTAAGAATCATTAATTAACTTTGTTTTTTCTTATCACCTATCTTGGGGTCCTGTCAGTTCTTGAACTGTCTGACAGTGTACTTTGCGTTTGTTCACTCACTGGGCTGGAAAGCAGTATTGGTATGCTATCTAAAACTATATATTTGTGAACTAACTGGAAGATCTAGGTGGAGATAGGGTGACTGCTGCTTCCCCATTATTTGGTTGGATGTACATAGGCAGAGAAGGCATCCTGTTCCTCTTACCATTTTGTTATAATATAAATAATCTGATAATTGTAACACTTAGAAGAAAGAAGAATGGCCATGATTAATAGGAGGCTTAATAGCCAATATTTGCAGCAGAGAAAAGCACATAGAAAGAATAAATTCATAACACTGTAACATATTAACTGTGAATTTCCCATTTGGCCTGGGCTTGCTGAAAGGCATCCTGGGTCAGCCAACTTAATATGTACACACATTAGCATTAATACGTAAGTTAAGTACAAGAAATATGCTGGTTACACATAAGTGAAAAAAATAGTCCTGTTCTTTCATAAAGAACCGGTATAAATAACTATTACCAGAGAAATAGTATTACCAGAGACATTCACAGTGGAGTCAAGCCAGTCAATCAACTTCAAACTCTTGCTACTTTCAGCACCAATCATAAGAGGTAGAATCAGGACAAACAATACAAACAAGGTGGTAAACTAATGAGTAGTATTCACTGATAATGGTGCCACAATCCAGTTCAGAGCACTACACACCCTGGATAACTAAATCAACAATAATGTAAACAAACAATAGTAGCAAACTCTGGTAGTGCGGACAGGGGAAACACCACTACAAAAATCAGTTGTTAAGGTAGCTCTCTGAGGTAAGAAAATACGCTGTACTGCAAGTACTTTACGGAAACTTAATCAAGCTGTCTGATATGGTATTAAATCCTAAATAAAAATGAGACATGCACAATGTACCATATAAGTATGAAACAAGTAACGTAGTTTACTAGGTACACATCTGGAAACGTGTGCTGCCGCCACATTATTCAGGGCTGACCGGCAAAATTCTAGTACAGATAAACAAGCTGCATTTATGGTGGCCTACAATTTACTGTCTTCTGAAACAGGTGGCAAACGATCTAGTGTAACTTGTGAACAAACTGTATTAAAATGATGTTGCACAGTGACACTGACTGATTGCCTTTAAGCTACAACCAAGCAGTACATCCCACTTTTAGAAAGTTTCCAGCAATTTGCTGAAGAAGTCTACATCTTCAACCTTGTGGCAGATGTCCTCATCATATTCAAATCTGCCTGCATTTCTTATTAAAAATCAAACTATGCCTTGATAGCGTGCTTCGTAACTTTAAAAAAGGTCCCAATCAAACTGTCAGCTTCGTTTTCAATACATAATCTTTGCAACAAATAAAACTGCACATAGGTTTTGACTCCCCATCATTGAATTGTTGCACACGCTTTGGTGTGTTCCTACTCACGTCATCATGCTTTCCAACACAGGGGAGTGTCCACAAACCAAGCTACTTCACAATGGAAAAATTGCAAGTCTTTTTGAAGAGATCGACACAAATTAAGGAAAGGTATTTTAGTTGACAAACTCAGCATCTCCGTGTGTCAGGATGACTGCAACTGTATCGGTGTGATTTGTTGCTTTAGTTTGAAAAGTTTTTCAAGGATTAAATCTGAAGTTGTGTTTACTGGTCATTTCTCTCTTTTTTATTTTGAGATAGTATATTTTTTGCATTTACAAAGAAGCGTACAATTTGCTAGTGTTTGGAATGATCCCTTTCACTTAAAGTATTGTTTTTGTTGTGGCAATATTTTAATAGCCCTATATTCTCTAGTATAAGCAGCCACAAAATAAACCACAAACTAATAAGCTTAGTAACTAAGCTTATTAGTTTGTGGTTTATTTTGCAGCAAAGCTTATTAGTTTGCGGCACCCTTGTGAGGAAGCAGTGGCTCCCCAGGGCACCACAGTGCACACTTTGTGAAAATGTGCTCTATACCTTTCACTGTCTGTAAGGGTGTGTTTTAAGCATATACTCTTAGCATCTCTGAAAAGGGTAGTTGAGGTAATGTATCTTGGTCTAAGGAAATATTGCTTGTCTGAGAGAAAGTCATATTCACTGATATACTGGCCAGAATGTACTGTAAGAATGACCAATTGGGTACTGTGTCTGTTTTGGCATTACTGTTCATGATGATGACAGGGAATAAATTCCTCCTCCTTCTCATCCTAGTCTGGGCCATGGTCAGGGATCAATGACATACTGTGTAGTTTTAAGTAACTGCTGAGAACAACTATAACATATCTTTTATCCAGGATTCAGTGATGCCTAGTGCAGAGGGACTGTAACATTCTAAACAAGTTACGAATTGTGGGTATTTATTATTTATGCTGAATATATTTATTCTACAAATATAATTTATTGAGGTGCTTTATTTAACTGAATGTCTCCTGAGAGTAATAACAGACCAAATGAGGATGTGTGATATAGGTTTTCAAAGACAAGCATTCATGTAGAGTGTGAGTGAATGGTGGAAGATTGTTAGGTTATTGGAAGAGATTTATTTTTAAGAGAGTAGGTTGTGACAGTTCTCCACCACAAGGGATAGCAAAAGTAGGAGGGGCAGTTTTGCGTCTTAACATGATTGGCAGGAGAAGAAGCAAGCTGAGTAACAAGGGTTTCATGACTTCTTTAATTAAATAGATGTTTACATCTCTGATCTTGTATGATGAAAATCTACTGTGGTTATAGTTGCTGTATTTGTTTTGGTTCACTCAGGAGGTTAATGTATTATTAAGGTGTAGTTCTGGCAGGGTTCGCGGTGGTGGTGCTGTGGTAGCATTGTCACCTCACAGTAAGACGTTGTCCTGTTCGATTCTCAGCTAGAGCGTCTTCTGTGTGGAGACATGCATGAATGGGCGTACCTTTGTTGAAGGTTGTGCGTCAAGGCCGGCAACTCGGCACGTAAAAATCTACTGCCAATCATTAGTGGACTGGATTTCCGCTGTGGCGACCCCTAACCGAGAAAAGCCGAAAGAAACAACAACAGTTCTGGCAGGGTTCTTTAAAGAGGTGACATACTTCTCAACTATCCAGATTTTTTGCAGAATGTCCAAATTTTTGTCTCATATTTTTGGACTGTTTCCCATAAAATGTATGTTTTTCAGGCAAATCACTGAGGACTGAAGTCACTAAATAATGACAGATATTTGGGTTTCAGACTTCATATCTTTCAGAAAATGCATGCTAATGCAAAACTTGATATTCTAGCGACTTTCTAAATTTATTTGCAACATTTAAGATCTGTCCCTATTTTTGAGTCTTTTTTCTTCTTCTTGAAGTTTTTTTGGTTTGTTTTCTTTGTTCGTGGCTTTTTGGTGTTTTATAATGGATCGTGTTTCAGCAGAAGGAAACGCTGATGGTGGAAATGATGGATACTTCTTGTTCACTGAATTTTTAAAGGAAAGAGAAAGAAAATTTGCTGCTTCGGATTTATGGTCCACCTATGCTACTGAGTCGTGTTTGGATGATTTTGCCCGACTGGAAAGGTTGATGTCTAAGGAGGTGACTGTTTTCTATGATTCCAAGTTACTTGAGAAATATATTTCACTAAATATTACCCCTAGAGGGCTATGCATTGATAGGCTACCCACCAGTGGCTTTGGTGAGGATGAGAGTGACTTGCTCTGGGAATGGAGGCAGGTCGCACAAGATTGTACTCTTAACTGGTTAAAAATACTTATCAAGAGAAACAATAGAACTGTTGACAATCTGCGTAAAGAGATTGTCAAATTGCAGCATGAGTTAATGGACAAAACCCCACCGAATGTTTTCCAAAGTGTTTTTAGAACCATTAATGAAAAAATCAACAAAGTGGAAATGATGTAATGGGGAGAAAAAGATCTAAAGGAACAAAAGTTCATCAACGCTGTTCCAACACAATAAAGGCTGTCCAGTTACCCAAATTATGACCTGTCTATATTATTCCAAGTACGACAACCGAATTTAAAAATAAATTTAATATTTATTGTTACACTTGAATACAAAACAAAATAATAAACGAACACTGTTAATAAAGTGACAGCTCCTAATTTGCAATCATCTGCAAATTTAGTCAGCCAGAGACCACAGACATTGGCCTTGACTTCTGAGAAGTAAATGTCAAAAAGAAGTGGTCCAAGGACGTCCTTGGACCACTTCTTTTTGACATTTACTTCTCAGAAGTCAAGGCCAATATCAGTGGTCTCTGGCTGACGAAATTTGCAGATGATTGCAAATTAGGAGCTGTCACTTTATTAACAGTGTTCGTTTATTATTTTGTTTTGTATTCAAGTGTAACAATAAATATTAAATTTATTTTTAAATTCGGTTGTCGTACTTGGAATAATATAGACAGGTCGTAATTTGGGTAACTGGACAGCCTTTATTGTGTCGGAACAGCGTTGATGGACTTTTGTTCCTCTGGTGGATATTGGTTTTGAGAAAAAGATCTAAACTCAATAGGGACATAAGGGACTACGAAAAGGATGAAGTATTTAATTGGCCACGCAAGGGTCGTCGTCAACGTCGGAACATCAAAATGCACATGTCCAGAAGTGAAGACGGTTCATCTTGCTCTTCTATGGAGACTGTTGGTAGTCGCAAGAGTGTGTCTTTTGAAGATGCCAGAACAGACAGTTCGTCCGAAAGAACTGCAGGTAGCAAAATCGACCAGAATTCAAAGAAAATGAATGTGCAGACTTGTTCTAGGAAGAATCAAGGGAAGCAAACTTTTTTTCACAAAATTAAACAGCAGGTGTTATCCAGAATTTGAGTTCAGCTTATACTGAAGGTAACACTTCTGTATGTCTGTATGTATTGTGGACATTAATGAGAATTCTCCAGAACTTGGTGGTAATGATGTTCACGGTGAGGATGTTTTTTCTATTTCTTATGAAAATTTGAATATTGTTAATCTTTCTAACATTAATTTATCTCCAGAATTTTGTAGTGTTATATATAAAGGCACTAAATTTATACCTACTAAATTGCCCACGCTAGCTGATGTTATTTTGGATGTTAGAAGATTTGTTCGCAAACTTAATTTGAAGGTTTATTTCACTGAATGTAATCCAAATGTGTGTGTGGATGTTTTAAATGAAAACGTCGAAGAAGAAGAAGATGACGGATTGCTTAATTTGAGTATTTATGATGTTCCTGATGAATCAACCATTGAATATGAGAATGTTTGTAATAGTGTTTGGGATGGGGAACTGTTTGGTATGGGTTATACTCATTTGTGTTTGCCTTATTTTCCTAGCAATAGTACCTTTTTGCCTCCTAAGCCTTCGACTGCTATTAATGTTTTTGAACATGTTGTTTGTGCTAGTATTGAAAAAGCATACATAGAATTTTGTAAAAAGAAGAGATTATTTAACCTCTCTAAGGAAGAATGGTTTGCTTTAAAGGAATTTAGGACAAATTTAGATAAAGTAACAGTCAGACCCGCTGATAAGGGAGGCAACTGGGTTGTTATGAATAATGAAAAATATGTGGGCATTGTTGAAACTTTGCTCAGAGAAGATGTGTATAGGAAATTGAATGATAACCC
Source organism: Protopterus annectens (assembly GCF_019279795.1). Taxonomy (NCBI): domain Eukaryota; kingdom Metazoa; phylum Chordata; order Ceratodontiformes; family Protopteridae; genus Protopterus; species Protopterus annectens. The sequence goes on along the minus strand of NC_056733.1, from coordinate 238,210,221 downwards.
ATTAAGGCAGTATGCAGATGAACTTGCTGAATTGCTTGAGAGAGGGGAGAGGCTTGGATTTTTAGCTAGCAGTGATGTAAAAAAAACTGCTTATGAAAGAACCTAGGCACCCCTATATTTATGCAATTTCAAAGATTCACAAAGATATGGTTACCCTCCTGGAAAACCCATTATTTCAAGGGTTGTTTCATATATTGAAAGAACTAATAAATTCCTTGATTTCCATTTTAAGGCTTATTTACCTAGAGTGATTTCACATGTTAAGAATACCCAGGATGTATGTGAGGAGTTAAGGGATATGATGTGGCATAAGGAATTTTATTGGGCTACAGTGGACATCTCTTCATTATACACAAATATTGACAAATGATGGGGCCTGGAAGCAATGAAAAAGATGATGAGTGAAGGCCCCAGAACCACATTTTTGTTATCATTGTTGGAATATAGTCTCACACAATTATTTTGTATGGAACAAGGAATTTTACCTTCAAGTGAAAGGAACAGCTATGGGTGCAGCCTTTGCTCCTACTTATGCAGTTATATATATGGGGGAGTTTAAAAATGAATTTATGTTTCAAAATAATTTTTTGTCACTAATGTTATTTTTTACAAAAGATATATTGACAACCTCATTTTTGTGTGTAGGGGAAGGCCATCCCAATTTGGTGTTTTCATGCAGGATTTGAATATGAATTCATATGGGCTCAATTTTGTGTTTGAATATTCAAAAGAAAAAAATTATTTTTTGGATGTAGAATTTTATGTTGGGGAAGATCACAAGGTACAATTCAGACCGTTTAGGAAACCAACTTCGGTGAATAATTTTTTGCATGCCAACAGCATGCATCCTCCACATTTAATTAAAGCATTACCTGAATGGGAGTTTAAAAGAATTTTAAGGAATACCTCTGATTCAAAATTATGAGATGAGACACTTCATGAAGTATTTCTCAGACTTTCTAATAGAGGGTATTTGGAAGAAACATTATTAGGCATAAAAAACAAGTTATGTGGAGGACAGAAAATAAGAAAGGGCTATAGTAAACAACATTCAGCTGTGAAGGATGAAAAATTATTTTTTGTCTCCAGATACTCAGATTTTTCATTAACAGTTGAGAAGATTATTAGACAGTTTTGGCATTTAATTTGTGAAGATATGACCGTAGGATGTTTGTTTCCCAAACATGTTACATTTTTTTATAGAAGATTAAATAATTTGAAAGAACTGTTAAGTAAAAAGCTGGAGCATTCAATAGATGGTTTGAATGTTGATATGCAAAAGTGTGGTAGATGCTCCGTATGTCACATGGTTAGAAATTTAAATAGAAAGAAAATTAATGGAAAGAAATATTGGGCTTTTGAAAGATTTAATTGTTTGTCACATGGGGTAGTTTATGTTTTGGGTTGTGATTGTGCAAAACCGTTATGGTATATTGGTCAAACCACCAGAAAGATTAAAGTTCGTATTTTAGAACATTTAGGAGATGTAAGAAGGGGGAATTTGGATAGTCCTGTAGCTTAACATTTCATTGGCATACATAATAGTAATACAGATGGATTTATTTTTAGTGTTTTGGCGAGGCCTCATTTTGAGGCAGGCAATTTCAAAGTTGAACTCAATAAATTAGAATATAAGATGATTCTCAATTACCATACTTTACATCCAAGAGGTATGAATTTAGATATGGGTATACCATTATAAAATATTTTTGAGATAAATCATTATATTTTGTATTTAAGTGAATTTAGTATCATAGAACTTTGCATTGTGATGTGCTATGTCATGAAATTGTCACATTTTGTAATATTTTATAAAAATTTATATTATGAAATTTAAGTATATATTGCATTTGTTTCATGCAGAGAAGTGGTAGATTTGTTATATAAAACAAAATAAAACACGTGTATTAGAAATATCCATTTACTCATCTATTTAATGTTATTTAATGTTATATAATATGTTTTTGGACTGCAGACTATGATTTTCAAAATTTGTTAATAAATCTTTGTTACATGAGGGAAATTTTGTATCATGAAGCTCAAAACATTATCACAGGTTTTATGAGTGAAAGTGGTAAAAGTTGTGATATATATTTATTTTCTTATTTAGAACCTGTGTATTTTAGTTTTGAACTTCAGATAATGAAGTATTTGAGTTTGCAGTCCAAATAACAAGCAGTCTTAAGTAATTAAGTAATTAATTAGTGAATTGATGAGTTAATTGGCACTGTATTTAAGGAGATGGGTTTGTTTGATGAATTGCTCCATTGAAGGCAAATTGCCGAGGTACCACAATATGTCAATAAAGGATAAACTTTACCATCTCTGTGGTGGCGTTCCTTTTTGCTTCTTGTTGGAGTTTTTTTTTTTGGTTCGTTTGGTTTGTTCGTGGCTTGTTGGTGCTTTTTAATTCTTTAAAGATGTGGCATACTTCTCAACTATCCAGATTTTTTGCAGAATGTCCAAATTTTTGTCTCATATTTTTGGACTGTTTCCCATAAAATTTATGTTTTTCAGGCAAATCACTGAGGACTGAAGTCACTAAATAATGACATATATTTGGGTTTCAGACTTCATATCTTTTCAGAAAATGCATGCAAAACTTGATATTCTAGCGACTTTCTAAATTTATTTGCAATATTTAAGATCTGTCCCTATTTTTGAGCCTTTATCCTCCAATTATTTTAGTCTTTGTCCAGATTTATTGAGCTTAGAGGCTGAGATGTATGGCTGGTGTGGAGTTCTATAGTTAAGGGTGGAATGAGAACAGCTGCTATAATTGGAATGGACCATGAGGTGGATAAGGAAATGGGAAGTGGGTCTATGTTCGGCTACCGAAAAAATATTAAATTTAATGGCTGTACATGGAACGTTACTCAACAAACAGCACTTTTAACGAGCCAACATGTCTTCGAAAATACAGTCATTGAATGGCCAATGTTAGCCAACATAAAGGAACCACGATCTACTACTAGCTTACCAGTAACTTAGCTTTAACAAAACCTGCCCTTTCCCAATTAAGTGCGACCTTGGAGTTGGTATATTTAATTAGCAGGAGCTGCAGGGGGTGCCTGTTACAGAAAGCTCTTTTCATAACGAACAGCAAGTTCATTCTTGCACAGGATATACAGTGGCATTCACTACTATTATTAAGAAAGAAAATCGGCACACTGTTTTCAGGCAGGTTTAAATGCAATGTATATGGGTCTGAAATCCCCACAGAGTAGAAGTATAACATATTTAAATTTTTGTATGAGCAAGTTTTCTCCTGTGGCTTCTTTGTTCAAGAATCATAGACAAATCCAATAATAAGTATGGACAATGGACCAAAATCAGAGGTAAATTGCTTTAACTCACTTAAAAAATAATAGACTTTGCATCAATATACATTTTCTGAAGAATAAGAAATATAAAACTCTAATATCTGGCATCATGCAGGGGATGTAACCCTAAGTAATTTAGCAGAAAAGCAAAAGTTTCATGAGGTACAGGGCAAAATATGAGTCAAAATCCAGGACATCTGCAAAATCAGGGACAGCTGAGAGTTCAGGCTTCTCTATCCGCAGGAAAAGCTGTAAGTTCAGCCTATGCTTCATTTACGATTATCTCCATGTACAAAAGCACTGCATTAGGTCATCTTAAACTTAGCAGACCTTACTGGATGGACCTATCTGCAAGAATGTTCTCAAACCATATAAGAGGTACAGTACTACAGTACCACACATAAAGTTTTCCAAGGTTCCAGTGAGTAAGCAGTATCATCAAGCTGAATAAACTTAAAGATTGTACACACCAGTGAAAATGCCAATGCACATATTTTCATGAATTACATTGACAGCTGCAAAAAATAAATAAATAAAATAAATAAATAATACTCTGATTACACCAGCAGCTGAATCTGGTCACACATGCACAGTATGTGTCTATCACCAACATGTTTTAGACCACAGCCTCCATCACTGTTTGGTACTGTACTTGTGTGAAGATACCTAGTCTCCCAAGTACAAATAAATATCTGTGGTGGCACTGAAATGCTTTATTTTTTATTTATTTATTGGCATTTCATTACCAGGAAAGTCCGGAGCTCATTTTCAGTGGAAGGCCAAGGAGAAAAGCTCCAAACTATTACAAAACATTTTAAGAATAATAATTTTACTGTCTTTAAAAATAATACAAAAAACAGCTACAGTTTAAATAATACACCAAATTAGACTTAATATGAAAATACTAGTTAAGAGTAGTTACAAGTTATAAGACCATGATTTAATAGAGATTTTTAACCAGTTTATAGAGAAATTAAAGGTAAGTCAGTATAACACAAACAGGAATTGCAATATGAAGAGAGAGAAAAACAGGCTTATGGTATATTTACAGAGAACGACAGGGAAGAGAAACTGATATATGCAAGGAAGTGAGTAAAGAAGTGAGAGGAAGGAGATGCAGGTATGAATAGGAACTTGCCCACATTTAGGGATATGGTTTATCCTGGTGATGAGTAAGAACAGAGCCAGCTTTAGGATAGGAAGTCTTTCAGAATGGTTTTGAAGGATGGGAGCAAGGGTATTGATTGTATAGAGATAAGGAGCTCCACTCCTTAGAAACATGGTATGAGTACAGACAACGCCAAGCTGATTTAATAGGTTTATGGACAGACAGGACTTTTGGTAATAGTATCATAATGACTGACGACAAGCATAGTTGTGTGGAATTATATTGTGTGGAATTATATTTAGTGCCGGACAAGCAGATGGATTCTGGATAATTTTACAGGTGGTAAGAAGATGTGTATATGTTAGCTGATGGGGTAGTTCTAACCAGTTTAGGCTTTTTAGTGCTATACAGTGGTGGGTTCTAAATGGAGTAATTGCTGCAAATTTAGCAATTTTGTTATAACATTGTTCAAGTTTTGATTTTTGTGATGCCTGAAGGTTAATAAGAATGTGAGAGCCATAAAGAAGTGTGGGGACGAGATAAGTACTGGCAAGTGTAGTTTTAGTTGTGCCAGTGAGAATGTTTTTCTTATCTCTATAAAGCCTCCCTAGTTTTTGTTGAGATTTTCGTATGCAATTTTGTATATGCAGGTTGAATTTAAGATTATCATCCATGATCAATCCTAATAATTGGCTATGAGAAGAGATTTCAATGCTTGTATTATCAAGAAAGGACTTTAAATGTTGTTGTTTTTTTTCTTGGGAGAGGAATTTGGGGGGAAAGTAGGTGTGCCACGATATGAGATGTGCAAGTGAATGTGGAGTCATCTGCATACTGTATTAGGGAGGCCTGTTGCGTGGATGTGTAGAGGGTGTTGGTGAGACTGTTAAAGAGGGCGGAACCAAGGACAGAGCCTTGTGGTATACCAGTAGTGTCTGGGAGGAATGGAAAGAGAGAGAAAGTGGAGCACCATTTTACTGACTGATTCATATTGAATAGGTATCTTTTGAACCATAGAAAGGTGAATTGAGGGAGATCTACTGAGGACACAAAGTAGAAGTTTGCTATGACAAACTGTGTTGAAGGCTTTAGACAAGTCTTTTATAAAACATTATCTAAATATTAAATAAAATGTAATATACATTTAAATATTATAAGTTTTTGTGAAATATTAAAAATGCTTGTAATTCAGCAACTGTTATGTTCGGTACCTAAGCTAAATGACACGAGTTAGCAGTGCTGAATGTAACAAAACAACTAAGAAGCTATTATACTTCTGAAGGCAACTTGGATAGTATATAGAGTGCTTAGTCGTGTCCACCAGAAATGTAGGCCCCACATGGGCTACCAGAACTGACCCTATTATAATTCACCATTGTCTATACCTTAGAGCCAAAATCACTCTGTTCAAAAACTGAATCATCTCCCTGTACATAGCTGTTTTTGTAACCTGTATTTTGTATTATTTCTGTTCTGAATGTTGTTTTTCTGAGGGGGCTGGAGGTCCTGTCTTTTTTGATTCTTGGTCCAGGCTAAACCTGAAATTGGTCTTCACAAATCAGTACTCTAACCTGGTTAAAAATTAAATAAATAAATAAATGAACAAACAAACATTAAATGCAGTAATCCTTCTGTGTTGTATTTTTGCAGATACTTTTCACATTACATCTAGTATTGAATGTTACACAAAGGAAAGCAACAATGGAACCTCCAAATGCTCTGGAAAAACTCTTTATTCACAAAAACAGGTTTAGCGCTTTCGTTCCAAATTAAGGAACTTCATCAGAACAATTTGTTAATTAAAAGCACCATGTTTTATATGCAATATCAATCAATCAACATCCAGCAATGAAAAATTAAGACAATGAAATATTAACCCTTGAATGTCACTGGTTTAAAACCCATTCTAAGATCACACTTTGTGACTTTTGAGTTTTAAAATAGTTGTTATAGAACACCCATCATTCAAACCTGGTGGGGATACTGCATCCAACCTAATCTGCCACCTTAATTCTTGTTCATTTAAATGTGCTTCAATTATTTTGCCAAAAATATCCCTTTTCACTTGCTGTATAATACAAAAACCAAAGGTATGCATGGGATTCGACAAATGGTGTCTGTACAAAGCATTTGTGGTCTTTTTGTTCTTTATGTCAGCAATGTGCTCATATAAACGTTCCTTAAATTTACGGGATGTTTTTCTACATAAAATGAAGGACATTGCTGACACTGAGCCAGATAAACTACATTTGATGTTGTACAGTAAAAATGCCCCTTGACGTGATATTCTTTACCCCTGATGGTAAACTTCTCAGATTCAATAATGTACTTGCACTGAGTGCAATGACCACACTTAAAAGTGCCATTTCTTACTATAGGTTTAAAATTGTTGTTGCTTTCCAGCAGTTGCTTAAAAGATCTATCCTTTTTGTATACTATATTGGGGCTGGTGCCACGTTTTTCCATCAATGCTGAATCCATCATTAATAAAGACCAATTTTTATGTATCACTGTGGCTATTGCTGCACTGTCTGAGGTGTAGGTGGTAATGAAGGATTGTTTATAAGTATTCTTAACATCTTTATCATTAGTACACCCCCTTCCCCCCACCAAGATGGGCTTATAAACCCCCAATCTCATTTTTGTGTGTACCTCATTTTGCAACTCCATTAAAAAACCTTCTGGGTATCCCCTATTAGGAAACATAGTTATTAAAAAATCACTTTCTTTGTAAAACACTTCCATATCTGAAATCATGCGGGCTAATCTCACTAATTGCCTTTTCACTGCCGACTTCTTTTGATGTTGGGGATGCCAACTCTGGGAGTGCAAATAATTATTTTATAAAAGTGGGCGTGCAATATATGGTAGAACTATAACACTCAGCCTGGAGATTTTTGCTAACCAATACATCCAAAAAAGCCATTTCACTTTTGTCATACTTGTGTATGAAAGTTAAAAAATCCACTGTCCCATTGATGTAGGTAAAAAATTCTGTTAATTTTCCTTCAGAATCCTCCCACAAAATTTTAATTAACAAATTGTTCTGATGAAGTTCCTTGATTTGGAACAAAAGTGCTAAACCTGTTTTTGTGAATAGTTTTTCCAGAGCATTTGGAGGTTCCATTGTCACTTTCCTTTGTGTGGATTTGGAGTTTGTCTACAGAAACTGCTTTCATTCGTATTTTGAGTGTTGTGTGGTCCCTCCGGGCTATGGATAACTCAGTAACTATAGGAGAACTAACCCAGCTTATCTAACAGATTAACCAGTCAACACACTGTCATGGACATCCTAACAGCCAGTGCAGCAGTGGCAGAGATGCAGGTCAAAATACTATGCAGGCAATAATTTAGGTACAGTGTCTCCTTGTAATCTCTCTTTCTCTGAATGGAAGAGCAACAAGTTTACTATCAACACTGATAATGAACCAGTTCCGTTTAGGACAGAGCCTGTTCATACCCTGTCTGAACTGTTGAAGCGTTTTGAAAACAAACTGCAGAGATTTAAAAACTTGCAGTTAGAAAATGTTTATTTAAAGAAAAACATTGATGCCAAAATCATCCCAAAGGGACTGAGGGTGTGTGTTTCCCAAACGCAGTAGCGGAGAAACCTGATTTTTTGGCTGAGTTGCGCGATTTGTTCAATAAGACAGAGTTGGAAATCTAACATCTAACAGTAAAATATAATAACATTGAGTTAGAAAGTCTGTCAGCTGAATTAGATTCACTGAATTGTTCCATTAAAGGTGATTTGTTATTTGGCAATTATGAAACAAACTATGTGAACATTTTTAATAAAGTGGATGCAGTATGTAGAAAAGTACTGCAACACAAAACTGAAAATTGACGTAGGGACTTGAATGAGTTCCATAATGGCAGAGCTTACCCCAACCCTCCAGGTTTCTGTGGTAATAGACCTTTGCCAGCCAATCACAAACGTTCTCTACTAACGACGTCATCAGAAGTTACAAATACTTCCAACTCACAAGATAGATCACAGCAGCATGAGGAGTTCTGAACGAATACAGGGCTACCAGAAAAAAGTGGGTCAACCCTTCAAGCAATCCCAGAATCAGAATCAGGATTATGTACGGCAAGGAGCGAAACCCAAGCGCTTCTACAAATGCAACTAAATGCGAATTGTGAGACTGTAGGAATTGCTGAGTCACCAGGCATGGACATTGTTTTAAATATGGTAAATGACTTTAAAGTTTATAACTATTCATCCAAAACAATGACTTCTGCTCATGCTGACTTGTTATGTAAGGATTTTACTTTTGTACCCTCCAAAAGGGCGGACATCATGACTGCTATCATTGACCTAAAACTGTTTGTTAAAAAATTGAATTTACGGGTGTGGTTTAATCAAGGGGAAAGGAATATTTCAAGCAGTTTGTATAGACATAGTGCATTTAATCCACCTTTATCACAGTACTTGGTCAATTCTGAAAAAGTGTATGAATTACATATAAGGTATGTTTGTGCAGAAAGATGTAAATCACAAACATTTAACTTAACTAAAAAAGAAAATGCCATGCTTAAAGAATTAACACATGATGCTAGCATTAGGGTTATGAAGCCCGATAAGGGTGGGGGGCTAGCAATCATGGACAAAATAAATTATGTGAATGCCATGAATCAATTATTATTAGGTGAAGAGGATGAGATTTCCTCTTTGATTGAAATACACATAGCACACACAAAAATTGACGTTATGTTATTTGACTTGTTGTTGGAAGGTTCTCTCACTAAAGAAGAGTATGATTTCATGACAAATGACAGGCCAGTGGTGGCACACATATTAGGTATTCCTAAACTGCATAAAAATGTCAAAGACCCCCCCCCCTTTTAGACCAATAGTTGATGCAAAGCGGTCTAAAACCAACAATATTGCAAAGTTTATAGACATCATGTGTAAGAATAGTTTATCAACAATTAAACAGGTCTGCAGAGATTCATGGCACTTCCTAAAATTATTGAGTGAAGCGGAGTTTAAACCAAATATCACTTTGGTAACAATTGATGTAATGAACGTATTTACGGTTATTCCTTACAATCAAGGCCTTTTGTGGTTTGAAAACCAGCTGTTCAAGTCAGGTCAATTTACTCCTAATAGGGTTTATACCATCAATACCCTCATGGAAATTGTCTTGAAAAATAATTTTCTGCATTTTGAGGGTCAATTATTTAGACAAACATCTGGGGTAGCCATGGAGGCAGCATGCACCCCCATGTTTGCTAACCATGTCATGGCAGAATGGGAAGACACTTATGTATTGAACAGCCTATATAAAAATTATTGGTCCTTATATCTCCAGTTTTTGGACAATATTTTTATTTTGTGGGAGGATTCTGAAGGAAAATTAATAGAATTTTTGACCTACATCAATGTGACAGTGGATTTTTTTACTTTCATACACAAGTATGACAAAAGTGAAATGACTTTTTTGGATGTATTGATTAGCAAAAATGTCCAGGCTGAGTGTTATAGTTCTACGATATATCGCAAGTCCACTTTTTCAAATGATTATTTGCACTACCAGAGTTGGCATCCCCAACATCAAAAATAAGTTGGTAGTGAAAGGGAAATTAGAAAGGTGAACTGAGGGAGATCTACTGAGGACACTTAAAGTAGAAGTTTGCTATGACAAACTGTGTTGAAGGCTTTAGACAAGTCTTTTATGAAACATTATCTAAATATTAAATAAAATGCAATATAAATTTAAATATTATAAGTTTTTATGAAATAAAAACAGCTTACATATACTGAACTATGTAATCAACTAGCTCCTACATCTAACCATATTGCCTTTTCCATGCCTAGGTTTAGCAAATGCCTCCACCTCTGAAAAGACATTAAAAACTGTATCTGTTTTCTATAAGTCAAGTCTTTTTTTGACTGCAATAAATATACATATTAGTTTATTTACTATAGCATTGCTGTTCTTCATTTGATGTGTATTTTATGTCTTAAATATTATTCTTTATGCAGATGGCCTTGTAATACTAAAATCAGGTGAAAATTCCAAGGACATTCAAACAACCCTGCAGTTACACTTCCACAAAGTATTTAATTTCTTTGACAAAAATAATTAAGATTAATATTAATACACAATACACATAAGAACAGAATGGTACTGTTTGGCACTGCTAAAGAATTAAGTAAATCTGATCTCAGCATAACATCAGGTCCACAGGTAAGCATATATCACCAGTGTCTTATTTCAAATTTCCAGGTGTTTAGGTGGATTCCATTCTTAGTATTACACTCAGAAATAGGTGCCAAACCCTTTTATTCAAGATGTGGTGTAAAACGTAATTTCACTGCACATGCCCAGCAGCACACAACAGGATCTGGCATGTAATAAGCCTTAGCAAGAATAAAGCAGTACATTCCCCAGGTGACAATACCTTTAGAAGACTCTATTCTTTTGTATCATTTAACTACTTACCCTACCAATCTACACTGGGGGTTTTACCATGGAAAGTGTGTCCTTGGCATGTCTACCATATACTCACACATAACACAGGTAAGCAGGTATTACCTTATCACTTCTCTCTCTTGCATCTCCAGCTCCTTAATCACCAAGTCCACTAACCAAACCCAGATCATCAAGGTCATAGCTAAAGTTGTATCCCTCTATTTCTACCAATGGAACTAGCCTCTCATCTGTTGCCTAAATAGTGTAGTTCTTTTCCTTCTATCCCTTTGCTCTGCTTGCATTACCGATCTCCAAGACACATTCTTAAAATTAGCAGGTCCCTAACACTTGCAGAGTCCAGACAGCATCACAATCACACCTTACTAGATGCCATCTGCTTAACATAACTGACTGAACAGCGCTGCTAATACCAGCCACTCTTACCTTTTTATTCACATGGAAATGAATGTCCTCATTTAGTGCAGAAATAAAAAATAAAAACCTTTTGCTGCTGCTTTCACACTCAAAATTGAAGTGTATGCACAGTAAAAAGACCAGAGTTTATTCTATCTACCAGAGTGATCTCTCTGCCACTACCATTTGGAATTCACTCCCTGCATAGATCAGACATGTCTCCCCACATTCTACATTTGGTTGAATGATCACTCGCCGTATTTAGCTGACGGTGTTTAGATAATGTTCTAATTGTGCTAAAGTCACTTCTTAAGACAACTTCGTCATCTAAACATTTTGAAATGATTCATTCAGAAATATGGTCAGCATCATGCAGCAGAGGTGTCCCACAGATACACACTGTGCTACAGCAAAGCTGCACGAGAGGTGTGTAGGCTACAGTGCTGCACAACAGTTGATGCACGGATGTACACATTGTTGCACCAAAGCTGCCACACAAGTGTACACACTGCCAGTTCAAAGCTGCTGCACAGATGTATACTATGTGCACCAAAGCTCCCCCACAGATGCATGCAGTGATGTATCAAAGTCACCACACAGATGTACACAGAACTACATAAAAAATGCCCAGTGAATGCAGAGTTCTGCACCAGAGCAGCCTCACAGAGGTACAGTTTTCTCCATCAAAGCTGCCCCACAAATGTGCACAGTGCTGTACCAAAGCAGTCCCACAGATGCAACAGAATGCTGCACCAAAGCTGCTCCACAAATATACAGAGTGCTGCACCAAAGCTGCTCCACAGATGTATAAAGTGCATTGAAGTCATGCGCAAGTATTCAGAAACAAGAATGGGACAGAGGATAACCGCATGCCATATTTTGCTGAATCATGAGCAAGGTTTGGTTGAAATATAATATTGAGCACAGAACAATATACAGCACAACAGAAGAACTTCAACAAAAATAAAACCTCAAGCCATCAGATTAACAATGGATCCTGCCCTGCACCATCATTTTCATATTATTCCAAAGGCATTAGCGCCTGTATAATCAAAGACTGACCAACATAACCCCCATCAGTCAGTAGCATGACCTAACACATTTGGCACTGCAGAGGTAACATACACAACACTGTAGGATTTTGTGGTGGCACTTCTATGTGTTGGTTTGTGTTACTGATGCCAAAAACTATCCTATAGACTGACAAATTAATATGTTCAATTATCAGGCTTACAAAATGCTGGCCATGAATAATATTGACTGCCATGACCCTGTGTTTATATTTTCTACTTCCTATATATGCATCAGGATTAGTGTTGAAGGGCATTAATGACCAGTTTCTTCATATTGTAAGGAGAAGCTTATTTCCTAATCGTGTACATCACTATGAAATGTTATATATCACTATTTATATTACAGATAATTACTTTTATTAATTGGTTTCCCTCATAGTTTGCTCCAAGTACAGACCTTCAGAGGGAAATGGATCAGAAATTGCCTCACAGAGGGCTTCCAAAGATGACTGCACACTAATCAATAGCTTGATTAGAGCTGCTTTTGCAAACTGTCCCAGCCTGAAAAAAAGAAACTGTGAAACAAAGCATGTAAACGTTTTAAATGTGGGTACACTTCAGTTACAGGCTAGCAATTAAACTGCCCTTATGCCAGAAACATAGCGAAAGTCAGAGAAAATAGACAAGAAAAGGAGAAGAAAAGCGTCTGAGTAGGAAGAATCTTGTAGCTGTTCATCAAAATGAAGTTCAAGATTCAGCTTTGGTACAGAAGATGTTGTGACTTTCAGCTTTTCCCAGTTAGGGGTTGCCACAGCGGAACTCCTGTCTGCTAATGAATGCCAGTTGATTTTTATGTACCGAGCTGCCAGCCCTGACGCACAACCTTCAACAAAGGTACGCCCATTCATGCATGTCTCCACGCAGAACACACTCTAACTGAGAGTCGAACCGGACAGCATCTTACTGTGAAGTGACAATGCTACTGCAGCACCACCACCGCGGATATGACTTCCAGTAAAGTAGAGGACACACAATCAAACGTACACTGAGATAAGTGAATCACTGAAGAAATATAAAAAGTCAAATAATAAAAGGCTGGAAAAAAAGCTTTAACTAGCTATTCAGATGTACTGATAAAACTACCAAAATCAAAGGTCAAAAATAAAAGTCTGGGTGAGCATTAGGATTGTAAAGAAGAGCTGTTCCAAAAATATTAGAGTTAGAAGACAGAGCAGGCGGAAAGAACTTGAGATTTCCTGCTGTACCAGAGGAACTGGAAGGTAAAGACTACATTAATTTTATGAAAGTACAAATAAGCAACTAGACTGGTGTTCCACAGCAGAATGCTTTAACTGAAAGGGTGCATTACGACTGTGTATCAAATTTGGCCATGAAGACGCATTCAGTACCTATATTAATAAAGATGCAATCATACAAGCGCAAATAGTTGCCCCCAAGAACATTGTGGAAGAATGGCAAAGCATTAAAACTGAGGATAGAAGAGTGTTTCTGGAAAATGATTATTCATTGTACACGAGGCAGAAGAGAAGCTAGCGTATCCCAGCAGTCAAACACTGTGGAGAGGCAGGTGTGAGATTCAAGCTGCAGCATGCACCTGTCTTCAGAATACTTGTCCTGGACGCAGAACACATTGAAAAGGAAATAACAAAAAGCGAATCTAACAGAGTCCCTGGGATTCACTAACACCTACAGTAAGTGTACACTGTTCTGATTGAACAGGCAACACAAGCATAACTCACACCTTCTTCCTCCTAATTTTAGTATTCCTACTGATTTTCTTGCAGCCTTAAATACTGAAGGGATTCATAAAGGTTACCACAAAGTGTAGACTGCAATTACACACAGTGTAATCTTTCTGAGTGGCTAGCAAGCACAAAAAGTGTAGGTGTCAATGAATCTGGCCCAGTGAGTTAATTAGTTTCTCACTCTTCTGATAATAACAAAGCCCACAGAGAGAGAGAGAGAGAGACTTTGCCAGTGAAACCTTTTCTATTGTTCTAAAGGAAAATGCTTGAGGAAAAACAGAGAAGCTAACCAGAAGATTCAGGAGTACATTCAGCTTGAACCAGAGACTAGTGTTGGGTGATAGAAATGATCAAGGAGACCAGCTGTGACATTAGTCAATAAATGTAAGACTGTAAAGCATCAGTTACATTGGATACAGGAACAGATAGGAGAAATGTGGCTTGGTGAGAAGAAGAAATTCAGAATTTAACTGTGTTAATCTCATGGGTGAACTGAAACAAAGCATATACCACATTTGCCATTAAAATATAGAAGTTCACAAATTTCCTCTTATTTATACTTGTATAAATGTAAATTGCATGTTATATTGTAATGCAGTTATGTAAAAATGAGGAGGTGGAAGTCATATCAGAGCCTAAGGCCTTTTTTAGGCAAGGTTCAAATGACAACTTTACCACCGTAACAGGTACATGCAAGCAAAATCTGAGGGTAATGCTACTCAATGCTAGAAGTCTAAACCTCAAAATGCATTCACTCAAGGCACTCCATGGAGAACATCGACATCTGTGCAGTGACAGAGACCTGGTTCAAGGCTCCAGAGAGCACCTCTGCATTACCAGGCTATAATTCATGCCACACCTTTCGGCCACCTAACCTGGACCAAAACACTAACTCTGGGCAAGACCGCAGTCCAAATTGTAACTTGCTACAGATCCCCCACCATGCCCCAGGATTCCCACTCCTCATTTCTTGATACACTGGAAAATATTAGGGTACAACCCAACACTCTAATAATGGGTGATTTCAACTACCCCACCATTAACTGGGAAAACATCTCATGTACCAACTCTTTTGCTCAATGTTTTCTGAAATTCATAAATTCCAATGCCTTGGATCAACTTATCTACACCGCCACCATGGGCAGCAATATCCTAGACCTGGTCATTACCAACATCGGTGACTGGTGTTACACACCAGAGGTCAATTCTTCATTGGTCAGATCCGACCACAAGCTAAGCAGCCTAGACATCCACATCCCATCCCCAACCCCATTAGGGAAACCACCATAAAAAATTTCTCCAAAGCCAACTTCATGCTTTTTAAGACAGAAGTGACAAACTTCACGATACCCATGCAGACGGACAATAGAGGTATGACTGCTGAACCTTACACAAATGCACTTTATAAGCACATACATGAGTGCATGGATCATGCTATCCCTAACAGAACCAAGATGCTATCCTCCAAAAAAAGGAAGCAATCTGGTGGTCCCCTGCCATAAACAAACTCTACAACAGAAGAAAGAAACTGTTACAAAAAAAGAGTAAAATCCTATGGTTGGAGGAACTCCCTGGTTAGCCTAAGTAAGAAGCTGAGATCCCTCATAAAATCCTCCAAAGCTTGTTATGAAAACAAAATCACCACTGATTCTAAAGACAACCACAAAGCATTCTATAACTATGTCAAGAATCTCAATGGCAACACTCAGATCTGCTCTGAGTTACAGCACAATGGCACTAAATATACAGAACAAACTGATTTTGCCATCATCCTGGCAGATAGATTCAGTGCTAACTTTAACTCCCCCCCCACCCCCTAAAGGGCCCATCCCTATACCGGAAGAATGCAAAGTTCCTGTAATCATGGCTGCACAGGTAAAAACCTCCCTCTCCAAAGCCAAGAACACAGCATCCATGGGACCTGACAACAACCCAGGCTGCGTTCTACATGAACTACAGAATGAACTGGCACCCCACATAAACACCATGTTCAGTCATAGCCTCACCTCAGGCTTTGTGCCCACTGAATGGCGCTTAGCAAAGGTTATCCAACTCCACAAAGGGGGAGACACCACAAACAACGGGAACTACTACCCCATTAGCGTAATGAGCCTGGTCTGCAAGGCCATAGAACGTATCATCATGGAACTTATAAACAAAGACATTGGTAAGCTCCAAATTCTGGACCCCACCCATTTTGGGTTTGTAAAAGGCAGATCATATCTCCTAAACCTGATTGACTTCTTTGAAGCAGTCACCAAAGCCATAGGGAAAGGTCGTTCACACAGCCTATCTAGATCTCGCCAAGGCTTTTGACACCATCCCCCACTCTGGAATTATAGATAAACTCACTAAACTAGGTATAAATCCCTATGTCACAAGATGGGTTGCCAACTGGCTCACTGACAGAACCCACACTGTGAAAGTAGCAGACTCCAAATCTGACTTCAGACCAGTGACAAGTGGAGTACCACAGGGTTCAGTCCTGGATCCTCTCCTGTTTGGTATCTACGTTTCTGAAGTGCAGGATAACACAGAAGGTCTTTGACTAATGAAGTTCGCAGATGACTGCAAACTAGAAGCCATAATTGAAACTCCTAACAATGTGGACATCCTACAAAAGAGCCTCACTGAGACAGATGCCTGGTGTCAAAGCCATGGCCTCAAGCTCAATGCCAAAAAGTGCATTGTCATCCCCTTTGGTAAAAACTCTGTACCCATGAGCTGCCACATAGGTGGTAGTCTACTTAATACCAAAAGTGTGATAAGAGACCTTGGGACACAGGTGGACAATACTCTCTCCTTTGATAATCACATTGCCACAGTAGTCAGGAAATCCTTCTATGTGGCACACCTCATGACAAAAGGTTTCTCATCCAGGAAAAAAGAGGTCATTGTTCCCCTCTACTCATCACTCATTAGACCCATTATAGAGTACAATGCCCCTTTTGATATGTACCTCACAAGATATCTACAACAACTGGAAAGGCCACAGAAATACCTCACAAAGAGGATTACCGGCCTCAAACAGATGCCCTACGCATACCGTCTGAAAAAAGTCCAGCTTTACTCCATCGCATATCGCCTACTCAGAGGCAATCTATGCCTAACATACAAAGCCATGTCAAACCCAGAGCTGTTGGACATGATCCACTTAAAGAAATCCCAATCCCTTCGAGCTATACGCTCTAGGGACCTAAACCTTGTCACCACTATAAACAGAATATGCTGGAGGGATAGATTCCTGTCTCAGAGACTTCCCATACTCTGGAACAAACTACCTATCTATATCAGACAAAGCTCCTCATTAGAACTCTTCAAGAAAAATCTTGATGACTGGATGGGAAATTGGAAATTCAGCCCGGGGATCACCTCTGTGACTCTGCTCAACAGGGGCACAGGAAAATAATTTTCTTGGGTGGTGAAAGCCAGGGTACCGTTTTGGCTAGGATTGTATAGGCCCTAGGGCTAACAGCCTAGTACCTACCTATGAACCTATGTTAAATATATTAAAGCAAGAAAAGTACTTTTTCTTAGTGGTAATATATCTGGGCTTTGCGATGTAACAAGTTAATATACTGCTGAGCTGCAGGAGAGGGAGTTACAGAGGTGGATATCTAAGCTAATGTCATTGGTGTAAGCTACAGACAAGTTTTTTTTTAAACAATCAGGTTTGAAACTTAAGTTACAATGGTGAAAGGCATGGAAAGTGGTAGTTGTTTCTTGCCTTTCCACAGTCATTAGCTACTTTTTTCCATTAACAAAGGCATTCAGTGAAAGACAAGAAGTCTACAGGTACAAGCAATGAATCATGAAAGGTGTGAACACTGTCTGCTGAGTGAAATACACAAGCTACTGTTTGATTAACATTTAAAGACATATTAGTAAGCAGTTCAGTGAAAAATAAATGTTGCTAAGAATGTAGGACTTGAATAAGTAATACAAGTAGTTATCTCCCTGACAGCCTTTATACTTTAATGCATTTAATATAACAGTATACAGTTTAGTTTATTTATGCATTTAAAGGTAGCCATAATACTTTCTCTTTGCTCTAAAAGTTAATGTTTCCTGAAAGCATGCATGCTGTTATTCACATCTGGTGGGGTAACAGAGATAAGAAAAGAACAGATGGCAATTAGTAGGAGAGCATACTCTAACATGCGCTCTGGTATGTGTACCTTTTATTTTAGAATAGGTAGTGCCTGTGGGTAGAGACATACATTTGGGGTAACTGCTCCTATCTGGCAGAATAAACTTCTGTTTTTGAAAATTCACATAGTTTTGTATGTTTGTTGTAAGATAAAAGGGATAGTGGTTCTAAAACTCTATTTATTTATGATGTTGAGTATTTTCATTGAAGTAAAAAAGTCTTTAAAATGTGGCAAAGGTTTAAATAAGCAACTAAGTAAGAAATTAGCCTACCAGACATTTGTGTGTGCAAGTAAGCTAAAAGTTGTAAAATTTACATTTAAAACAACTGTCATGTATAATACATGGGACCAATAGCTTTCTCTCATAATGACTTTTCTGTCCTTATCGTCATAGAATGTAAATGGCCATGCAGATGCACAAAAAAAAGCAAAGAGTATTGAATTATATTAAGTAGAGCAGGGTAGAGATAGCAATACTGCAGAAGGCACACTTGGACAGAAATAAGCATGTGAATTTGAAACAAAAATATTTCAGGGTGGGCATTCTGCAGAATATCATAGACAAAGGGAAAGGGAGTAATAATTCTGATTGCTGGACAGGCTCCAATGTTGAGAGAAGAGGACAAAAAGATAATAATGGCAGATTTGTGGTAGTAAGGGGTTATTGGCTGAGGAAGAGGCTTACCTAGCCATGTATTTATATTCTATCTAAAACTGCTTTCATGGAACTTAAGATAATATTGGGAGAAGTAACATGCTTTCAGCAGGGAATATTATTTATGGGTGAGGAATAACCTGGTTTGCAGTAGTAAGGATGTATCAGGGAGACCTAGAAGGGAAAATGTAACCAAAGAGAGCAATTATCTGAAGAAATATATGAAAATATTTAGTGCGATAGATGTGAATTCAGTAGTAGCAGAACAGACAGAATTTACATATTGTACCCCAAAGAACAGCAACTGTGATCGACTAAACAGAAATTGTATTTCACATGAGCATGCCTATTTAATTGAAAGCTTTGACACATATCCAGTAACTATTTCAGATCACAAACCAATAAAAACTAAAATAAATCTGCACATTTGTGAAATAAAAATGGCACAATGGGATTTTCCTATTTATCTGTTAAAAAGAGAGAAATTGAAAGAATGGGTAGGGGAAATGATTCAAGAGTTATTAGGGTAGATAAACAATTCTGTGGAATGGATAGCTAGTGAGTGGGACAAAATGAAAATGCAGTTTAAAACATGGCAGAAATATGAGAGAAAGAGATATGGGGAAAAAGTAATATGAATTATTTAGGGTGGTTGACAAAGGATAAAGTATTGCAGAATAAGGGGAATCTTGCAGATCAAGAAAAGGAACATATGCAGAATGCTAAACAGGAAATAAGGGGGTATTTGGATAACAGGCATGAGTTTAGAAAAGTTGCTGTTAGTAAATATTTTTGATAACAACTCCAAAGTATAAAAACATTTTGTACAATGACGTATGCACCAGAAAGTAGAAAGGGTTGTTGCCAAACCTAGTGAACTTACTAACAACAAAAATAACCAGGGATCCTATAGAAGTATTAGAGATATTTCATACATTTTAGGAAACTTTTTTATAAAACAGAGGAACATGAAAACCAAGAAAAGGTACAAATGGAAACATTTATGGAAGGATTAATTATGCCAAGGTTAGAGGAAGATGAGGCTCAACAATTACAGTGATGGCTGGTGACTTCAAATCAAAGTGGGGGCTGCAGGAGACAGCTAAATGGGTGGGGCCAATGGGAAGGGTGTGGTCAACTAGAAAGGGGCGGAGCTATGTGCCAGTCAAAATCAAGTATAAAAAACAAGCAGTGCTCAACTCAAACCTCTTCTCCTTGCAGTTCTAATTATAATTTATATTCAGCTTTATAAAAGTACCAAGTAACATGCTGAAAGTAGCACTCTCTGGGATACCCCTACTTGTAAAAATATTTCTTATCCAAAAAGGAAAGAAAAAGAAATTGTGGTCATATAGTTATTCTTATATGCATTGCAACTTCCCCACATACACAGTATAAGCCATAACAATACTAGGTTTACATGGATTTTAACAAATAAAATACAATGCGTAATAATATTGCAGCCACACCAGATTGGATTTATGTGGAGTCACTGAAACTACTTTCAGCGATAGGAAACAAATCTATAACCATTCACCAAAGCTACATTCAGCAAATACTACAACAAAATAGTTTTGCAGGGGGCAAACCTCCCTGCCACTTTCATGTAGGGGGACACCACACCACCCACAACCCAGATTTATATAAACCAACTCCAAGGTCACAAAAAATGGTGGAGAAAAAAGCAGACTCTACTGTGAGTAAAAGTAGTTTTTGTGAATAGTATCCATTCTTTTACATTTGCCAAAACTCCTTTTTCGAAGTGACATGTTCCCACCTGATAGACAGACTGTTATTTAACAGTGATCAAACAACAGCAGAGGAAAGAAACAATCTACAGATCACCTCCATATCTATCAATTATGGCCACTTTACTGACTGCATGCACCTCAAATATGTGCTTATGGTAAAAAACATAAAGAAAAATAAATAAACAATAATAGTCAAAGTAAAGCAATCTCATCTCAGTAATGTAATCCATCTTAGTTTACACAAATGCACACTAGTACTTACACTGACTGTTTAAACTGAGCAAACAACAGAAAGTCAGTTACTTATGCAAGTCTTTAATAATCCAAACTAATATGCTAAGCTCCACTAGCTAGGGACACATTCTGACCTAATTATGACCTGAACAGATCAGCACAAGTAAAAAGCATGAAGTATTAAGCTTAACAATAAGTTTGTCAAGTAAAGTACTAGTCCTGGAAGAGGATACCAATAAAATGGAAACAAGAAAGGAAAAGTTTCAAGGCAGATGCATATAAGCTATTAGACCCAATCAAAAGGATTCTATAAAACACAAATCATTTCCAAACACATTTGCAAGATACCATATATCAGTGTATAAATGGAAGACATGCATGTTTTCCTAAAGATAGTATTGCAGCGCATTCCCTACCTCTCAATGCCCAGATTTTTGCAGAATGTCTACATTTTTGCCTAATATTTTTGGTCTGTTCCTCACTGTAGTGCTCAGGCTGTTAGCACAAGAAATCTAGACAATGCCTAAAATAATGGAGGGACAAAGGCCTAAAAATAGGGTCAGATTTTAAATATTACACTTAGAAACTTGCTAGAAAAACAGGATGTGTGTAAGTAAGCATGTATTTTCTGAAGGATATGAAGTCAGAAACAAAAATGTATGCCATTATTTAGTGACTTCAGCCCTCACTAATTTGCCATAAAACCACAAATCTTAATCCATTACTTGCTGAGTTGGAGTCCTAGGCCCTAGCCCTAGGTGGTTTACAAGAAAAATCAAAAACTGTATGAGGGTCATGGCAAGTATACAGAAGACATCAAGATTGCTCTGCAAAATCAGGGACAAGACAAGACATTAAGACAACTACAACTTAACTTTTTCTCTCCAGTCACTAACCTGCTATAATTTTTACTTCAGTTCCACTTCCTATCCTTTTCACTTTCCAATCCAGCCAGGCATCACAAGGTAAAACAAGTGAGGTCCACTGCACTGCACTGTCTGCTCTGCTGTCGGATCGAACTCTGACTCCAATTCAAACAAGTACTGCCGCTGTGCTGACTCCCTAACTGTTTCTCGCTCTCTTTTTCCCAGTGCAGAAAGAGAGCGAGAAGAGAAACAACCAGTCACTAGCCATCCAGCCATCCACATGACGTACATGACTGAGGATGTGGCAGTCTGATCCCCTTCCACTTCACAGCGGTTACAAACCGCATACACTTCTGGGCATGTTACACTGATGCCTTCTCTTCTTAATCTGGACTGATTTTGCAGCAGTCCAGATTTACAGAAACTAGTTGTTTTTTTTAAACCCGGTACTCACCGAGCATGCATGCGCAGTTCGAGTTCCGGGACTTTAACAGCGAGTCAGTTAGACTCGCAGGTTGCAGCTAAAATATTTTATTTTTTAAAATGTTGCTCTTTTTCTTTTTTTGTTTTCCTTTCACAGCTGGAAGGGGGGGTTGCAGTCAGATGGCACAAGCCGCCACTGAACAATTAACACCTAGGAAGGGAAGAGATGAGATAAAAAGGTGATATACACTAAATAAACATGGAAGTCTCCAGGAGCAGACGGTATTGTTGTGAATGTTTGGGAGTTGTGAGGGAAGAAAGTGATAATGATCTGAAAGGTTTTGTTTAACAGTATTTTAAAAGGTGGGGTGAGTACCAGCTTCCTGGAAGAAGGCTATGATTGTTGCATTACCCAAAGAGGATAAAGACCCTTCAGATTCAGTTTCATATAGACCCTTTTTAATTTTAAACTATAATTATGAATTGTTTATGTCTACACTAGCTAAGAGAATGGCAACAGCATTGCCAAAATTGATAGGGATGGATTAATGTGGTTTCATAGAAGGGAGGCAAACATTTGTCAACACTGATAAAATGACGATCCAGAGGTAAGCAGAATTTAAGAAAATGTCACTAATGCTGGTGGGTCTTGATACAGACAGAACATCTGATAGAGTCAGCTGAGATTTTATGAGTAGGGTATTGACAGCATTTGCATTCCTTGAGTTGTAACTCAAAAGGTTGAATACTCATTTGATTGAAAGGTTTCTGTGGGTATAAAAAGGACAAAATGCACAAATGAGTAAATGCTCATTTGTGTGACTCATGTATGGTTGAATTTAGTTCTATATTGTGTAAGAATGAAAATTAATGTTTGAATGAAAACTTGGCTGTTGCAAAGATGTGTAAGACTGTGGTATAGTAGCTGTGTATGTGCAAGTGTTCTCAGGTTAGAGTTAGAGTAAAGGCTAGCTAAGGGAATAGATTCGGTGTTGTGCATGTTTCGTATTGTGTGTGTTGTGTGTCCTTTTGTCATGTTTAGTGGTATTGTTAGGGAAAAAGGTTTTAGTAATGTGATATGTAAGGTTAAGTTTAGATTTAGAGTTAACATTTGTACTCCTGCACCACCTTACTCATGTGTGCTAACCTCACATATTACATTACTAAAAACCTTTCCTTAACAGCACCACTACCAAGACTGGAGTTTATTGACATAGGGCATTTTTAGTTGGGGAATAGTATTCAATATTTTGTGATTTATGCTTAGTGGTAGTTCATTGTTTTGTGATTCTCTTTTTTGTTCTACCATTTGTGATTCCTTCTTTTGAGTTTTCAGCTTTACATGATGGAGTCCATTCCCTGATACAATAATATGGTTAATTAAGAAGATATATGAAGGGTCAGAGACAAGAATTAAGGTGAAAGGGTTCCTCTCCAACAAGCTATGTTTGAACAGAGGAACCAGGCAGGGCTGTCCTCCTTCCCTTTTTTATTTGCTTTATATTTAAAGCCACTGACAAAGAAATTAAGGGACTCACAAATACAGAGCTATAAACATTATGGTAATCAAGAAAATTTAGCTTTACTTGCAGGTTATATTATTTTGTTTGTGATAAATTTAGAATGGACACTCAGTACTACGGAACATTATGAGGTTGTTTCAAGTTTTTTCAAGACATGAAAGTAATGAAGATAAAATGAAAGCTATAGCAGTAAACTAGTAAATTATGTACCTACACATTTGTTTGGCAATACCCATATTTATGGCAACATGATAAGATGAAGTATATAACTGTATGGATTAAAAATATTCTGTTATGACATCTAAGGATATGTGGGAAGAGACTAAACAAAAGATAAAATAGAAATTGAGAAACTGGAAGTTCTTCATTATAGATATCAATACATATGAAAATGTTTTTAGTTCCTTTAGTTTTATATACAGTTCATGTATATTTTTATCAACCAATGGAGAAGCTGTGGATAATAATTAATAAAGAGTGAAGGAATTTATTTCAGAGTAGAAATAGGCAAGGGTTAAGTGAGACAAATCAATTCTCGCCTTAGAACAATGTGTTTAGGATTACCTGATTTAAAGGGATGCTTTAGAACTATGCAGTTAAGGCTCATATATGTAACACAAGCAGAACGTTATAAATCAGATTGGAAAGGGATGACGATGAAACTGGGAGGGAGTCTGAGAAATAAGAGAGTAGATTTTGGATGCCAGTCCTTAAAAAGAATACCAACAGTCATACAGAATATTATATGTATAATGAAGTAAAAAGTATTGAAAGAACTAAGCCAACATGGGAATGGAAAAAGGAGATTCTACCCGTATGGATGACTGCAAACAGGGGTATAGAAAATAGGCAAGAAGGGGATGGCATTTACTGGGGAAAATTAGCAGGGAAACCAAGGTAATGGGAGCAAATGACTAAAGAAAGAAAGAGAAAGAAAGAAAAAAAAGATAATAGAGTGAGATGAGGCCAAGATAAAGTTTGGACTGCAAGTTGGAAACTGTTTTCCCTACCAGGGACTGATAACAGAATATAGGCAAAGAGAAAGGGATAAGGGAGTGCTAAGTGAAAAAACAAACAGCCCTAGTAGTCAAATCTAAAGTGGAACATGTTGTTAGAAAAAGGATATTAGTAGCGTATATAAAATACTGCACGATAACTATAAGAATCAGTCAGCTGAAGTTAGACGAGATTAGGAAGAAAACATGGAAAGCAATTTACAAAGAAACGATGGAAGGACATCTGTAGGACTTCCAAGTATGCAGTGAAGTCCAGAAGGATTAGGAGTTTTGCTTGGAAGTGTCAGCATAGATATTTTTAATCCCAAGCAGATTTCAGGGAACTTTTCCTCAGGTATATAGCAAATGCTGGAAGTACGATAGGAAAGTGAGAGGTAATTGGGAATGTGTTTTCTGGGTATGTAACAAGTTGGCAGATTTTTAAAAAGTCTGTACAATATACTTTGTTGGAAATGTTTTGGGAGCAAATCACTGTAACTAAGGAAATGATTCTTTTGAACTGTGACATAGAGTTTGAGTTGCCTATACATAGTAATGCTTTACTAAGTGTAATGCTAGTCTTCCAAAAAATCAGTTACTAGATAGAGATAAAAGAACTGGAAAGGATATATTTGGAAGATGGAAGGAGCAAATTTCATAGAAATAAATGGAAATTAAAGAAACAATTTATGACGAATAATGTTCAGAAGAAGGAGTGAAGTTTAAGGGAAGGCAGGAACTGAGCAATTTATGTAATCTTCTTTCGGCTTTTTCCGGTTAGGGGTCGCCACAGCAGATCACCTGTCTGCTAATCATTGGCAGTGGAGTTTTACAGTGTCGAGTTGCCAGCCCGGCACCCAACCTTCCACAGTAGGCACACACACACACACACACACACACACACACACACACACACACACACACACACACACACACACACACACACCTAGGGCCAATTTAGAGTGTCCAATCCACCTGCAGCATGTCTTTGGGATGTGGGAGGAAACCGGAGCACCCGGAGGAAACCCACGCGACCACAGGGAGGACATGCAGACTCCACACAGAAGGCACCCCAGGCGAGGATCGAACCGGAGAACCTCTTGTTGTGAGGCGACAATGCTAACCACTGCACCACCGTGGCCGCCTGAGCAATTTATGTCATGCTAGAGTGAATTATAAGTGCTAAAAACAAAACAAAACATACATGTATACTACATGAAAAATGTTACTATGGTCTGTTTTCTATTCTATTAAAGTATATGTACATATGTCACTGTCTAAAATGGGATTTAATAATGATGTTAAAAAAGATGAGAGACAGCCCAGCTAAGTTACAGAGGATAGTAATAGACAGCTTTCATCCTGCAATGAAACTATATAATTAGTGACAGAGTTCAGGAGCCAGTGAATGTTTTGCAGAATTATACTAGAACTCAAGAATATTACAATGTGCTGTCTTGTAAAGGTTCCAGCAAAACCCAGTCAAGGGCTTACACTTAGAGGGACATAGGATGAGGCAGCCAAGATGGGTAGATAATGAGGAGGGGGTGGACTCATGCCGTGGCAGTGCATGTAAGCATTAATGATCTGTCAGAGAGGGGACAGCTCAAGTCATTGCAAATGTATAAAAAGAGGCAGAGAAAAGCCAAGTTAGGGAGCTGGAGGTAGCACTTTGAGAAGTATTATCTGAGACATCAGCCAGCATGATGGGGAAAGAAGGGATTCAATAGTGTCATGACTAGCAGAAGCACAGAGAAGGGGAGAAAAGCTTAACACTGATAAAAGGATTCAATGGAGGCCTTGTGGGAGGAAGCCAAATCTTAGCCCAGAACAGATAGAGGTGTTCAAAGATAGGATGGAAAAGTATGTCTTCATGATTGCACATTTAAACTAAGATTATAGAGATGTCCCAGAAATAAAACAGAGAGATATTCACTCTGGCAATAGCCAAGAAAGAAAACAGACAAAAAAATGAGTAAAATTCTTAGCAGGTTGTGTAGGATGACATCGCAATGCAAGGAGTCTGGAAAAGAAGATGAAAAAATTGTGGACTGATGTCAAAACATGAACACTCTAAAGAAAGAATCTTGTATAATCACAATTAAAACGTAAAAAATAAAACTTGAATAAAAAATACTAAATAAATAAATAACGAAACCACCAAACAGATTCTTTGGCGGGGGGGGGGGGAGCAAGACTTCTGCACGCTCCATGTGGAAAGCTTCCATCCCTCAGATCTCACTTACTTAAATCTAATAATTTCAGATTCATACAACTCTGCAGAAATAGCAAACACCCCTAAATATACAAACTGCTGTATTTGCAAACAGTGATATTCCTCACTGCACTAAAATACATTTTATACTCTCTGCACGCACTTCAAAAATCAAACACACAGGAGCAAATCTAACATTTAGTTAAAAAAAGCAGTCATATAAATTAATGTTGCCATGGTAACACTGATTTTCAGTAGTCCAGTTTCACAACAACCAGCTTGATAATGGAAACTGCAATGAAGTGCATGCAGTGCACTGATTACACTCCGATATTCAGAAAAAGACAAACCAATAAAGCACCCGAATGCCATGCAACCTGAGCTTTAACAATTAAGTACCCCCCTGCGAAAGTTGTTAAGGTTGGGTCCCATGCTAGGCAGTAAAATCTGCCTGCACTCACCAGCAAATGACAGCAGCAGAATAATAAGAAACTGTTTCTGCCTACTGCCCATTCTGGTAACATGTCCATAAGTTTCTGTAACGAATTTAGAAACTTGCTAGAATAACAGGATTTGTGTTTGCATATATTTTCTGAAGGATATGAACTCTGAAAGTCTGATATATGTCTTTATTTAGTGACTTCAGTCCTCAGTGGTTTGTTTGAAAACCACCAATTTTATGAGGAACACTCCAAAAATATGAAGCAATAATCTGGATGTACTGCAAAAATACGGACAGCAGAAAAGCATGAAAGGTTAAGTGTAAACATGAAGTACAGTGTTACACTGCCTTTCCAACAGTATCCATTGTGTTTTACAACTTTTTTTTTTTTAATTCCTTTTTATTAGGGTTGAAAGCCAGCAAAACATCTTGTGATTTTTTTCCCCAGTAACTACTAGTACATAGAGCAGATAAAACTCTGTGCTCTACAAAGAATTATGATCGTCTTATCGATCGTAACCCTAAATTATGTGTTCTCAACATGGACACCAAGATTCTACTTTAGCTTTATTCCCAAGTTGAATTTCTTGGAATCCATGTCTCGAACACATAATCAGCAGGTTATGATCAGTTAGCCCAGCATAATTCTCTATATCACAGCGGTCAAACTAACAGCGCATCTTATAGTCAATACACAGTTAAGCAAGACTCCATAAGCCACAATAAAAATACTAATTATTAAACAGAAAAAGAAAACAACGCATGCAGCCTATTTCTAGGTTAATATAGCAAATATATTACTAACATGACTCCACTTTAGTATGCTCCGACACTTCACCTACAGAGTTGCAGATTCTATCCCAAAATACTTTTAACAAAGTTGAAAATTGGCTCCTTAACTGTCATCTCATGTTAAATGCTAACAAAACCAAACTGCTGCTTTTCTCCCCCACTCACAGGTCTGCCCCTATAACCTTTACGTTAAAATCCAACAACGGCACCATTATTTCCCCAGATTCCTCAACCAAACTGTTTGGAGTTATAATAGATAATACCCTTAAGTTTGATCTGCATAACAATAAAATTATTAAAACAGTTAATAAAAAACTTGGCTCACTATATAGGATCAAGCTCTTCCTAACACCATTAGCCAGAACTGTAATTCCTCGAACACATCTACTCTCCACCCTCCTCTATGCTTCCCATCTATTTACAAACCTCAGCAAAACTGACCTTAATAAACTTTCTAGCAGCTACAATCACATTGCTAAATTTGCTACTGAAGCAGCCTACAGAACTCATCACTGTCATAGCCTAAATCTACTAGGATGGCTTTAACTGCCTAACCTACTATAATATGCTTATTCATGACTGCTATAGTACCTTTCAGCCTACTGTCCATAATGGAGAATAGCTTTTACTGGAATCCTCTTATCAGAAAACATTAAATTCACATCCCATATATATATATATATATATATATATATATATATGAAGAAATATATTACAGAAAAATCAAAATAACCCACCCTCAAACAACGTTCCAGTGATTAAATTACATTTACAGAATGTTTAATCAAAAACATCTAAATAAAACAAAAACAAATGTTTTTGCAGGTGGGCAAGTCCCCCACTCCACCACATGTGGGAATGTGTTCCCCAATACTATATATATATATATATATATATATATATATATATATATATATATATAATGTGTGTGTGTGTGTGTGTGTGTGTGTGTGTGTGTGTGTGTGTATATATATATATATATATATATATATATATATATATACACATACATGGGTTCACATCTAACTGACTGCATTTGGTCAGCTAAACAGATAGTCAACAGGTATGTGAGATCAACAATCCTTGGGTAGAGGAATATTCCCTTAACTTGGGGATTGTATAATCTCAGAGTTAGTATACATACAATTAACTGGATATGTGTGGGAGGCTCAACTTTGGTGCATGCATACTAAGAACTCAACAAAACACAACACACCACTTAAAACATTGCTGTGCCCCCATACCCTCCCTAACTAATTATACCAACTCCAAGATCACACTACAGTGAGGTAAAGGGCAATGTCATGGTTCTGGGGAACAAATCGCTGATCTGAGCTTTCGCTCTTGTCAGATTTTGTTCTATATGTGTCAGTAAAACGGCATTCACTGTAATGCTGTTTCGCTGACTTAATATAGAACCATTTTACTTTGGTCTAATGAATTTAATTTAATTCCTCATAATGTCATAAAAGCATATTAATAATCTCACTTCTAAATGTGAGGAACATTAAAGAATGCTTGCTGTATTCAACAAAATTGAAACTGTAAGGCTACTTGCCACATACAAAAACAGAAACCAAAAGGATTAACTTAGAAAAAAATATCTTCTTTCTCCCTGTCTGATGCCTAGTTCACTTTTCAACCATACTTTCAGCCAACTCTAGATTAATTTCTCACTTATATTTCTAAAACTCCTGAATTAAAAAAAGTAGAATTTTATCACAATCATGTTTAAATTATGTTCCTTTTATCATACATTCTTCCACCTAACCAGCATACACAACACATTTTATTTTCCATTATTTGTCCTAACATCTCCCTTTCTTTCCCTTTCACTACACATTCTAAGCACCATCACCACATCCTCATCACTTTTAAACAGCAGATTCAAATCATCCACATAACCTCCATCTTTTAGTACTATTCCTTACACATACAGAAAAAGATATTAATATACTCTGCTAAAGCTCTTACAGATCTGACCACATAAGCTACATACAGAAACTGACTGAAACAACATCCCTGATGAACACCTTACTTTACAGAGAAAAACCTATCAAACCTTTATCTACTCTTTCCTTATCATCTTCCCACACAAATCCGCTATCCAACCTGTACCCCTTCACCCACACAAGTCTGAAACCTACTGATCACATTTGGTAATCACCACCCCAACGTCTTCTTAAGTTGTTTCACAATCCATTTCAAATAAATCTTTACAGACAAATAGTTCCTCAGTTATATGTATCTTGAATGTTCCTTTTTAGCCTACTTAAAAAAATACACCTCAGAAATCATCAGCGCCCTAATTTAAAACACACTACAAGATTTCTAATAGTTCATCCTTAAGTAAAAGCTACAAAAACATAACATTTATAAGCCGACCGCTCCACTTTAGAACCTTCTCATTATCTATTTCCTTAATAACCTTCCCTACCTGAGCCACTTGAAAATTACTTACTACCAAGTAAAGTTTCTTTGGCTGAACTACTTGATTTTCTTTGGTTCTAGTTTTTATTCCCTATTACCAATTTCTCTGCTACACACTTATGCTCATATCGCAATCAAATTCACAAACATTTTTGCCAGGTTCCTGTAACATAATCATATCATCAGCATTGCTAATCCATATTCCAGATTCATCCCTTAACTATTTTATTATCTGGTTCTTCTCTGCATTTTCAACACTTTAAAAGGACACAGGCTGTTCTTGCAGTCCCAAAATGCATATTTCAGCTGCCACAGAGATTTTCCTGTAATAGTCTGCCATCCAATGACTCCATTCCATTCTTCCCCTTTCATTCACTACATGACTATTTCATTTTGGTTATGCCATTAATGTAACAATTGTCCTGTATCAGATCACTAAGTAGTCTCTTGTCAACAGATTTTTCCATTGTTATTAAAGAGAGTTTGAATTTCTCCTATTTTTTAAGAAGCTGATTTAGATGTTGATAATTTGGACAACCACAGACCAATGTCAAACCTTCTATTTATGGGTACAGCTTCTTAAAAGGTTGTGTATACACAGCTGGATTCTTATTTGAAAATTATTGATATTCATATGTATTGCCCATTACAGTTTTTTGGTCTAGATATAGTTCAGAGACTGTCCTTCTCAGGGTGTTTCACTATCTTCTTTTGGCTAGAGATCATCATTGTTACTCCGTCTTCGTCCTCTTAGATCTTTCATTAGCATTTGACAGTGCAGACCATGAAATTTTACTGGAGATACTGAGTCATTACTATAGCATTTCAGGTGTAGTATAGTAGTGCTTTGCCTCCTACCTTTTTGGCCATCCTTAGCAGTTTGTGTCTGGAGTTAGTACATTCTCTTCCTTCCTTCCTTTAGAAATGCGGGGTCCTGTGGGGTTTAATTGTGGGCCCGCTGTTGTTCGCTGTGTATATGTACCCACTTGGAGATGTTATCCTAAGGAGAGGGTTAAATTATTGTTGTTATGTTGAGGACATACCTCTCCTTTGTATAAAAATCTATGTCTGCCCACAGTGGATTTCCTTCAGACTTAGAAAGCATCCACAGTTGGAAGGTCAATACACTGTTGAGTTTTAATACCTTGCTATGGACATTCATGTCACTCTTCAATTCCTCTGCTCCTATTTTGTCACTAGACATCAGCAGTGGTGATGACAAACTGGAATCCATGTCAAGGGTATAGAATTTATGAATGATATTTGATAATCAGCTCACCTTTGTGGACCAGTTATCTGCTGTAGTCAAGTTCTCATGTTATCATCTGAAGAATCAATTTATTCCATCAAGTGATTTACTTCTGCCTATGCATGCTTTTGGTCTCTTCGTGGCTGGATTACTATAATGGCCTCTACCTGGAGATGCTGTAATCTAGGCTTGACCACTTGCAATTGGTCCAGAATTCTGCACCCCATCTACTTACTGGAGTATCCTCCTAATACCACCATCTTATGAAGCTAGTGTGAAATTGCACTGGTTGCCAATTTGGTGGTGTTGCTTGTAAAGTTCTCCTCATGGTGTATGTTGCCCTAATCAGCCTGGGTCCTCCTACCTTAGGGAAGTCATTAAATGGTATGGGCCTGTCTGTACCCTGCACTCTTCTGGCTTTGGGCTGCAAGAGGTTCCATGAGTTTGGCTAGAAACATCTGGCAAGTGTCTTTTTGCTTTCCAGAGGCCATATCTCTGCAACCTCTTAATGGGTTTCAGAAGTCAATCCCAACCTTTGACAGTTTTAACAGATTTTTATACATCTTTAACCTGTTTTTTTTTTGGGGGGGGGAGCATTAGCTATCTCATTTAAATATTTATTTATTTATTTTATTTATTGACGTTTGTTAACCAACTGGGCTTGTGGCCCATTTTCAGAGACCTGCAGAGAAAAGCTCCAGTTACAAACAATTTACAGTATATAAAAATATCAGAGTAATAGAATTACAGAAATGTGTGTTTTCATATTTGTTCATTTTACAGTTGTTATGTTTGTTTACCAGTGCCTAGCTGACATGTACTCAAATAAATCTGAATGGCTATTTTACATCTATCATAATTATCATATTTAGGATTGCATATATTTGCACACATTCTACAGTCATTTGAAGTCATTTTATCATTCATACTTGCAATTATATAATTCTGAGAAAGTTTTTCTTTCGTGAACAAAATAAATTCTATACTGTCAGACATTGAATTTCCACACCTCTTCCCCCCGAACTTCTCTCCACATCTCATCAACATATATTGCTTTATAATCACTAAAGCCTATAAAATGTATAAAATTTTGAAAACTTATACCTCCTTATGGATATATCATGAATATGAATGCATGAACTATTGTTCCTACCAAAAATAATGTCTTTTGAGGCCATAATACATTTAATCCAGCATTTTAATAATTTTTCAAAGTATTTTAGATCAGCTAAATGCTTTGCATTTTCACAATTATTAACAATTACTGCCTCCACTCCACACAATCTTTTCCTAACAAACAAACAAAAAAGTTTTATATCTTAAACATTTCTAAATGCTTGAACTCAGAACAGTTTGGACAAATCACTGTTATGGAAAAATGTATTTTCATGAATAACATCAATAGCTAATGTTCTGCCTTCATATGAACACCAGCTCTTCATTATCATCCAGATCCAACCTATACCTATTAATATACTAGAATATCTGTCCTCTTCCGCTACTGCTACTATAGCTTTCTCTTTTCTCAAACCTTTTTTAAATCACTTATTTCTTACACTCTTAAATGAATACCCTCTAAAAGAAAACTATCAGGATTAAAATGAACCAATAATCAAAAAGTTCCCCTTTCCTCTGAAACAGAGTTAGCACTAACAGTCAGTGACACAATATTCATTCATCGTTCCTCTTTTTATTTGCATTCATGGCTATAGCATGTTTTCTACTTTACTTTTTAGTATTAGAAACATTCACCTTACTGTCACTATCTTTTCTCAGAAATCTTCTTCACTATTGCCAGTTTCTTAGAAAATAATAAACATTTCCTGCTGGAGTCCTAGATAGGCCTTCATTTGCTTCTCCCACTTTTCTTACCCATTTTTCACTCTAAAGTCATTGCATCATCCTGTGACTTACATAAGCTAGTAGCATTTATTTCCCTTCCTTCTGATACACCCCTTTTTTCTGTCTTTTCATAGTTGTAAATAAACTCCTTCTACTTCTGTTCCAGACATATTTTATGTAGTATCTGAAATCCTGTCCTTCCATGTTACATGTGCTACACCAAAACGTTTTGCACTTGCTCCTTTTGTGATTTCTCCATACTGCAGGCATAACATTTTTGTACAGTAATTTTATCATGGCCCTACTTTCCATAGTGAAAACAGGATTTGGGCTGGCCAGCATAAAAAGGACGCCTTTCTCAGAATTAAAAATTAACCTTTAAGATAAATACTGTAGCATGGACTCCTTCACTTTTTTCACTTTTCTTCCCATCTGTCATTCAAAAATATTTCAGTATTAAAAATACACTCTCAGCATCTTCAAAACATCATATAAACACTGTTGAAAAATATTAAATAAGTAAAATTTAATGTAAATTGTAGTCTACTGATGAGTAAACCTGTTGTCTTTCTAATGCTGTCATTGGATAGAAAAGATGTTTAAAAATCAGGCAGGTAAGAGGAAGAGAAGGCAGCACACACGTCAGAAGGGAGTAGCAGTATGGGTTTTATTCCCTGCGCCAAAACAGCCTAGATGACTGCAGAGACTGGAGGTCAAGGAAGGTACAAATAATATGCATTTCTGAAACATCAGGAGGTGGGTAGAGGTGATAAAGCAAAAAATCTATAGGAACAGCTGGAAGACTTTGGTCCTATCAAGCAGCTGATGAGCGAAATCTGAAAAAATGTTGAAGTTACTGTTAATCAGTCTAACCAAATAAAACAGAGTGTAATTGATAAAGAGGACAAAGTAAGAAAGATAGTCCTGACAATATATGGCACTTTGGTTGGACATGAAAAGCAGGATTTGCTGAACTATATTAAAAGATGGTGGACTGATCGGGGTTTACCAATGTATCATTAGACAGTGAATCTTGTAGTTGCTAGAGACCGAGATGAAGTAGAGAAAACCTAGGCTGATTCCTCTTTTTTTATATTATATAATTTTATGTATTTATATATATATATATATAGAGAGAGAGAGAGAGAGAGAGTGAGAGAGAGAGAGATAGGTTTACTATCAAATGTTGAAAGGCAGAACATTTTTCCATCAAAAGATCAAAATATAATATCAAAAATGAAAATAAAATTTCATGTAAATGTTGAATGTGATAAACACAATTATCAACATTTGACATGCCAGACTTCCAGTTTTGAAAATTCATGTGTCCTTTTACGTTTTTGTATGGGGAGCAAGCCCCTTGCTTATTATATATACCAACACCGAGATCATACTACAGTGAGGAAAAGGGTCTATACACCTGAACATTTCACTTGCAGGCTTTCTTCATGGCCCATGAGTATTAAAAGGTAAAATCAAATGTATGGTCATGCTGTAAAGCATGAGCCAGTGTTAATGTGAGATACTGATTTAACTCTGGAAGGCAGACAGATATGGGCAGTGGATGGGTTTGCACAGAAGATTAGTAATTTGCTGTAGTTGGCTAATAACTGTGTGTGTTTATGTAAAATAATGTTAAAATATATTACTGAACTCCTTATGTATGTATTTATTTATTTGCTTGTTTGTTTGCTTGTTTTAGTTACAGTCAGACTGAGATGTACACAGACAACAAAGTACCTGTCATTGTTCAGTATACTGGAGCACTGTACATCAAAACGACTGCTGTTATTTGCTCATTTGTTTCTGGGTGGGCCTTACAGGACTAATGTGATTTCTGTGAAACAAGTTGAAATTATTTACTGTGTGCATGTGTGTGTGTGTGTGTGTGTGTGTGTGTGTGTGTGTGTGTGTGTGTGTGTGTGTGTGTGTGTGTATCTGTATGTGTGTGTATCTATATGTGTGTCTATCTGCAATAAAGATTAAATACTTAAGTGTGGCCTATTCAAATAGTAATCAGACTTATGAAGTGTACACAATCAACAAATTGACTATAACTGCTGGGGGGTGGGAGGTTTTCTATGGATGAAAATAGCTTCCTGTCTTATCATTTGCTTAGTTTAAATAATCTAGCATTGCAGAACCATTGTGAGGGAATTTGTATAAAGTAAGCTGGATTACTTTACTGTGACTACTGTGTGTTTGTGTGATATAAACTTAAAATCCAATACTCTTGCCATTATTATTTATTTTGCATGACAATCCATATATCTGAGCTGTACACAGTCAAAAGTAGGTCCATTATTGGATACAGCGGCTGTTTTTTGCTCATCATTCTGGTCTGGCTCTGCAGGACTAAGGCAATTTGTGTCAAGCAAGCTGGAAAGCTGACATTAAAGTCCCTTAGCAGGCAAAATCAGGAGAGGGAGTCAGAATTGCAGTAATAGGTAAGGCAGTTGAAAATACTGATGACAGCTTGTTTCAATTCATCACTTTCAAATATGAGTTTATAGGATAGTATTCGTGCCATTAAAACTCATTCACAGGCAACACCAGGCATAGGCGTGTCGTGCTATGGCATTAGATAAGTTAGTACCTGAAAATGTTGATGATATCTTCTTTAAAGTTGGTACTTTCAAAAAGGACTAAATAGGACAGTGTTCTGGTTGTTAAAACACTTTAAGAGGCAACACCGTGGGTAGAAATCCAGCATTGTGTTAATAGATAAGTCAGCACCTGAAAATACTGGTGATGGCTTGTTTCAAGTTATCACTTACAAACAGGAGTCTGTAGGACAGTGTCACTGCCATTAAAACCTCTTAAAGAGCAATCCAGGAGTAGGAGTCCAGTACTCTGGTGACATATAAGTATATGCATAAAAATACTGACAACAGCTTGTTTCAACCTGATGTTTTCAAATAGGAGTGCATAGGACAATGTCCCTGCAGTTAATATCCTTAACCCACATAACAAGGAAGGTAAAAGTCCAGCATTATAGTAACAGATAAGTCATCAGTTGAAAATAATGATGTCAGTGAGCTTGAAGTCATTGCTTTCAATTAGGAGTACATAAGACAGTGTCCCAGCTGATAAAACCTCTTAGAGGACAACAACAGCAGTAGGTGGCCAGTGCCGGAGTTAATAGATAAGTCAATACCAGAAAATACAACGGCTTGCTTCAAGTCAGCACCTTCAAATAAAAATGTATAGGACAGTGCCCTGTCCACTAAAACCCATTAAAGGGCAACACCAGGAATGGGAGTCTAGTGGCATGGTAATAGATAAACCAACACCAGAGGATACTCATGACAGCTTATTTAAAGTCACTGTTTTCAAACAGGTGTGTATAGAACAGTGTCTCTGCAGTTAAAACATGTTAAAAGGCAACATCAAAAGTAAAAGTCCGTCAACATAGTAACAGATAAATGAGCATCTAAAATACTGATGACAACTCATTTCAAGTCAGCACTTTCAAACAGCAGAGTATAGGGCACTGTCCTAGCCAATAATACCACTTAAACGGCAACACCAAAAGTACGCGCCCAGCACCATGGTAATAAATAAGACAGCACCTGAAAATACTGACAGTTTATTTGAAATCAGTCCTTTCAAATAGGAGTGTATAGGACAGTGTTTCTGCAGTTAAACCCTCTTGACAGGCAAGACCGAGAGTAGGAGTCTAGCACTGTGGTAATAGATAAGTCAGCTCCTGAAAATACTGATGTCAGGTTGTTTTAACTCCGTATTTACAAATAGAAATACATAGTAAAGTGGTACTGCAATTAAAACCCCTAACAGGCAACACCATCAGTAGGAGTCCAGCACTGTAGTAATAGATAATTCAGCACCTTAAAGTACTGATGAGGGCTTATTGAGTGTCGGCACTTTGAAACAGGAGTGAATAGGACAATGTCCTACTGTTAAACCGCTTAACAGGCAACATCAGGAGTAGCAGTTCAGCTCCATGGCAGCCTGAAAATACCTACAGTAGCTTGTTTCAAGTGGCTGCTTTCAAATTTGAGTATATAAGACGGTGTTCCTGTAATTAAAACCTCTTGAAAGACAACACCATGAGGAGGGGTCCAGCTCTGTTGTAATAGATAATTCAGAAAATTAAAATACTGATGACAGATTGTTTCAACTCTGCACTTTCAAATAGTTGTGTATAGGGCAGTGTGCCTGCCATTTAAGCTCTCTAACAGGCAACACCTATTTTTTTTTAATTTCTCCAAGTCTTGTTGGTTTCTAATGCCATAACAGGAATGGACCCCATTCCTAATTCAAAATATGATTAAAGTTCATGAAATTAATATTGTTTCAATCTTTGATGTTAGCCAGAAGTGCTCTTTGCAGCACCCACAATGTGCCCAGTAATGACTCCTACTGCGATTCATATGGAGTTACATGTATCGGTAACATATCTAAGTATGATTGGAAATTCTTTTTTATAAGACCCATTGCTCCTATTACTGTTGGGACTGTCTGGGTATCTTCTGACATGCTTGTTTAATTTCTCCAAGTCTTTTGGGTTTCTAATACCATGACGGGACTGCGTCTATATTACGTAATCGAAGAGTCAGTTCATCGAACGGCATTTCACAGTGAAAATATATTATAATACATATATTATAAATATATATTATAATATATAATATACAAAGGTCTATATAAATAGCGAGAAGTGTGGGGGCACAGCCCCCCACAATAGCAAGTTTGAGGTCTGGCATTTTCGACCTTTAGGTCATTCGATATTTAGACTATTCAGTGTTCTAATATAGACCCGACAGGAATAGAACCCATTCCTAAGTCAAAGTATGATTAAAGTTCATGGAATTAGTATTGTTTCAGTCTTTGATGTCAGCCAGTAGTGCTCTTCGCAGCACCCGCAATGTGCCCTGTAATGATTCCTTCTGCAGTTCGCATGGAGTTACATGTATTGGTAACATATCTAAATACAACTGTAAATTCTTTTTTAAAAGACCCGTTGCTCCTACTGCTATTGGAACTGTCTGGGTATCTTTCTTCCACATTGCTCTCGTTTCTGCCTGCAGATCCTGATATTTTATGACTTTTTGTCTCTCTGTATGCAAGACACTGTAGTCACTGGGTGTGGCAGTTTTAATGATCAATGCTACTCTTGTCTTCTTTTCTTGGACCACTATATCTGGTTTTCTAGCATATATCTTTTGAACTGTTGGTAATGGATAATCCCATGTGATGTAGACCATCATTTTCTATGATGCTTTGTGGCTCATGTTTCCAGTGTTTTTTTGGCCACTTCAGTACCATAATGTTTGTACAATCCCCAGTGCAACAGTCTTGTCACATTATTATGACTTTAAGTATACAGTCCTTCTGCCATTAGTATGTCGCAACCAGCAATGAGGTGTGCAACTGTTTACAATTTGGTTTTACAAAACCTACATTTCCGTTTCTCCCACATGTTCAATGGATTTTATAAACCAATGTGGATGCAGCCCACTATCTTGGGCCACAAATATTAACCTTTCATATCTTGGTTTGAATTTGCCTCTTCTTAATCATTCCTGTGTTCATTCCTGATCAACTTGAGGTTCTTCCAGAAGTTTTTTATACTTGCAACTATATTTATGCTTTTTCCATATTTCTTGCCTTCTCATCTGATCTTTCACCTTATATTCTTTCTTTTGTTTTTTAGCACATTCAGTTGCTGCCTGATTTTTACTACTTCTGGTTTGATTTCCATTCCGGCGTCGATGCCAATAGGTTTCTGCTAGATTAAGCAGAGAAGTCATCTTAGATTTATTCTCCTCATGTTTCAAAACTTTCACTATGTTTGGGTCTTGTGAGGTGAGCAGATATGTGTGGAGTCCCACAATTGCAGATCTATACATATAATCAATTTCAAGGAGGTCCATCCCTCTTTCTGAAAGTGGAATATATAATCTTGGTATGCACTCATTTTTATAAATCATTTGGTGAGCATGAAGCATCATTCTTGTTTTCCTATCTAATCTATCCAGCACTTTTTGGGGCCAGTCAATCACTCCAAAACTGTAAGTTAGGACAGGAAGAGCAAACTGGTTTATAGCTTGGATTTTGTTCCTAGATGTCAGTACTGTTTCAGGATTAATTTAAGTCTTCTGAAGTATTCTTTACTAAGTTTTATTCGCATCTGTTCGTGTTTTATTGTTGATCCTTCATTAGTTCCCAAATATTTACACACTCCTTCTTGTTCAAGTTCTTTTATATCACATTCTTGTCCCAAACTGATGTTTTCTTGGCATTGCAGTTTTTCTGTTTTAAAGGTTGCTTTTGCACATTTATCAAGACCAAATGACATGCTTATATCATCTGAAAAAGTTTTGACAACTTGTAGTTGTGCTTTCAGTTCCTCATCTGATGAGCTATACAGTTTTAAATCATCGACAAAGAGAAGATGAGAAGTCTTTACACTTTGTTGTTTTCTAGGAGCAGATTATAGCCATGGCCTAAGCTGTTGAGTAAACAGCTTAATGGATTAAGTGCAAGGCAGAATAGTAATGGTGACAGAGAGTTACCCTGAAATATCCTCTTTTTAATTTTTATCCCTGGGATAACAATTTGTCCTTTATCATGGCTTAATTGCAAAGTGGTCTGCCACTGTTTCATGGTCACCGTAATGTAGTCAATCAGTGTAGGTGTATCTTCTACATTTTTAAGCGCTCTTTTATCAATGAATGAGGAATATTATCAAGTGCTTTTTTGTAATCAATCCATGCCATACTTAGATTCTTCCTCTTTTTACAGTTCTCCACTATGGCTTTATTTAATAACAAATGATTCTTTGTTTCATATTTCTTCTAAATGACTATAAACTCTGTCGGCATTAACTCCCGTGTATAGTTTATACGTCATAGGAAGACAAGTTATTGGTCTATAATTTTTTGGGTAGCTTGCAGGTTCACTCTTACGTAGGAGCATTGTTTTGTGTGTTGTTAGCCAGGTTGGTGTCTGTTCTGGGTGCGTATATAAATAGTTCTTACTCATGGCTAAATCTTCATGCAAAGATGTTAATACGTTTAAACAGAAGTTAGGTACTGCATCTGGGCCTCGGGTTTTCCAATTAGACACTTTTCTTATCTTTGTTTCAATCTCTCTAGCTGTTACTTCATCCCATTTCATGTCCTGTACCTTTAAATGTATTATTCTTTCTTTTACTTCTTCTATCCATTTAGCATCTTTGTTATGTTCCACAGGATCTTCATATATACTTCTCCAAAATGTATCTATTTCTTCTTTTTTTGGTGATCTTTCGATTCCTTTTACCTTATTTTCCAGTTCTATATAAAACCTTTTTGGGTCATCAATAAATTGCTTATTTTGCACTTTTCCTTTATATTTATCTGTGTATCTTCTAAGTTTTTCCGCCTGTGCTGAAATTTTTAGTTTGCTATTTGCAATAGTGCATGATAGATCCTAGTCTGTTCTAATATTATGCATTGCTTTTATCACATCTAACTTTCTTAGTATTTTTGTTGATCTATTCCCTCTTCTATAGTCTTCTAAAAGGAACATTTCTTGTCTTAATTGCTTATAATTTTGTCTGTTCGATATTTCCATGATGGTATTCAATTTCTCCCATTCCTTTCCCTTCTTACCCTGTGTTCTTGTGGTAGAACTTTATCAGTTATTAATTTAGCTGAACAGTAATATATCCTGTTTACTTCTGTTAATATCACATGGATCTCTATGAACAGTCCTAATTACTGTGTTCATTTGTTTTATCAGACTTCTGACTTTTTGGGTTTTATTAACCTTGTGCAGTCTATTTCTTTCATTTATCTTGATATATCTCGCCATGTCTATTAAATCAAGCAATTCTTCTCTTAGCTCATTTTCTTTCAAACTGAGGGCACATCCCATGTTTTCCAGTTCCTGTGGACATTCTATAGAAGGTTCTATAGCATCTTCCTGTGACACATTCTCTTCAATTTCATCCTGTGCCATCCGTTGTTTTATCATATGGGAACTCACTGGCCTATCACTCCTCAACATTGACTGCATCAGAGTTTCCACAGTTTCCTGTTCCTTCCCTTGCTGTCTAGCTTTAAGTGAAAGTTTATACTGGTTTCCTGTGGAAGGCTCCAAATTATCTTCATATGGCACCTGACCAATTGCTTCCTATTCCACTGGTTTCCTCTTAATTTAGATATCCATTACTCTATCCTGTTGTGGTGCTTTCTGAATTAGATTTCCTACACTAAATCCTTCATATTGCAGGTACTCCATAACCTCAGTTTCTATTTCTTTAACTTATCCATTACTAACCTCCTTTTCTATTTTTCCTCTTTGTCTTCTTATTTTTTGTATTGTAAAGTTTTCCATGTCCGGATTCCTTTCTCTGTATTTCTCTTCAAATATCTTTGTTGCTGCTCTTTTTGTATTGGTTAGTTTTACTTTCGCCTTTGCATAAATATTATACCATATTAAATCTCCTTTTGTTTCCCATGTGCATATTTCTTCTTCAGATGTCTCCCGATCTTCCTGTTTCTCCCTGCTTTGGGGACTTACTCCATCATGCTCTGATGCAACCTGTGTTAGATCGTCTACACCAAATCCTTCACTTCACAGGCACTCCATAACTTCAACTTCTATTTTCCATATCCGGATGCCTTTGCCTGTTTTTCTCTTCAAATATCTTTGGGGTTGCCTTCTTTACATTGATTAATTTGGCTTTCTCCTTTGCATAAATATTGCCCCATATCAAATCTCTCTTTCTTTCCCACGTCCATATTTCTTTTCTATACTTTTCAAATATCTCTCGGTTTTGTTGTTTATATTTTTGCACTTCCTCTTCTTTTTCCAAACAGATCAAGGTTTCTTGATCTATATACTGTTTTTCACAAATCTGTTGTATTAATGAACACAAATTTTCATTTGAGGCTTCTGCCAGAGTTCCTTGTGGAAGTATTTTTCTTTTCTCTAATTTCTCTCTTAATCATTTTGTATATCTTGTGTCTGGAAATTCTGGGCTTTTTGCATAATAGTAACAATAAATAATTTCTTTCTTATCCTCAATAGTCCACTTTATCGTCTTTATGGATCTTCTTTGGCCTATCAGTTTTTGTGATTTTTGTGGACTGGTACTTCTTTCTACAACAGGGGGGACATCCTCCCCCTGGGCCTGACCGCTCCTCATCGTAGGAATGTTTTCATATTTTGAGGATTCTACACTGTCATCTTTTCCAGTCCTGGAACCAGTGCGCCTACCAGGATTGGACACTTTTTTTATCCTGGGTCTTGTGCACCCAGCAATGTTTTTTAGTTTTTGACCTACACCTGTCCATGATATATGCTATATAAATATAGTCTCTATATCAGTATTGCTTTGATGAGATTTTGTGAAAACAGGGTCCACCTCGTGAGGTACTCACCA
This sequence comes from Protopterus annectens, assembly GCF_019279795.1. NCBI lineage: Eukaryota > Metazoa > Chordata > Ceratodontiformes > Protopteridae > Protopterus > Protopterus annectens. Next base: position 238,167,210 of record NC_056733.1, on the reverse strand, counting down.
AAATTTGAGGATGAATTCAATTTCAGCACTACTACTCTCCTTTGCTTGCTGACTTTTCATCTCTCCATTTGGACTGTTGTAAGAGTCAAGTGATGCAGTAAAAGATAAATCAGAGCCCGAAAATACTGACAACAGCTTATTTCATTTCAGCGCTTTCAAATATCCCTGTGTTCCTGCAGTTAAAACCCCTTAACAAGCTACAGTCCAGTACTGTAGTAGCAGAGGAGTCAGCATCTGAAAATACTTGACAGCTTGTTTAAGGTGACACTTTCAAATGTAAGCATTTAACACTTGTAGCAAAACATCCAATTGAGATGCAAAGAAATTGTTCACAAGACTTTGCTAGTAACATTCTATGCCATGACTTGCCAGTAACCCTTCATAAAACAAGAAAATAAAATTAACAGGAGTAAAAAAGAAACAGACAGAAACACACACATTCTACTGTATGGCTGGAGTGCCCCCCTCAGCAACAATTTCATCCTACTAAGTACTTTACTGGGATGGGGAGTACATTGTCCTAGTTTTTTTATGTACAGAAGTCTTATTGTCCTTCATTTTGCAATAAAGATCTCTGCATTACAACCCTTCAGTCATCACAAAACAAAACTTTCTTAGCTGCAGTAAGATAAAAAGTAGAGAATTAAGAAGACATGGGTTTTCCTCCACTGTGGTTATCTGTGTTTGTGTAATATCAAGCAGCAGTTGCCACAGGAAGTTTCTCCAGGAAGTTATTTTCTGGTGGGGGGAGGGGTCTGCTACACTTAGGTTTGCTTCACTCCTGTCCCCTGCCTCCAGTTCCCACCCACCTCTACACTGTTTATATTTACCCATGTGTCCTTTAAATATATGGTAGATGGACTACGAATAACAAATCTTTAATTACCACAACCCTCCTACAACCCTACTGTACAAATCATTCAGTCTTAGATACCAAGATCCCCTCTTCTAGCTCATTTTAATTCTAACTCTACACCCACACTCTTTCTACCCAGTATTAATTCCCATCCATCTATCCTACCACACTGACTTACCCAAAAGCAATGTTCTTCAAACTTCATTCCCCTCATCTCACCCACATTTTCTCTCAGCAGTGCCTAATAACAATCTTCTACAGCATTGCCTCTGACTCTTAATCACTCTATTACTATCATATTTACACAACACATTCTTCTCACTACGTATCTATCCACACCAATTCAGTCTTCTGTCATCACCCAATAACCTCTACTTCCAATCCATTCTAGTACTGCTTTTCATCAATTCATAATTACTAGTATAATCACCTAACCTGTGATGTTTTATATCAGTTTATAGTCTCCATTTGTTACAACTTATTCCTACTTCTGTTGTACTCATTCTAATACCTCAGCCTCACTTCACACTGTGCCTCATACCTCAATACTCAAGCTAACCAAGCCTTGTATCTCTCTCCCTCAGCTCTCTCACTCTGCTGAGCATTGTTTTACTCTTCCTGTTACACATTAGATTTATTGTTTAGTCAGCCTTCTGTACCTGGTATCTTAGAATTTCCCTGAACTCCCACAACATTACTTACAACACAATGACGCTGCAACTAACAGTGTCTATCCTAGTACTCCTAAGTTATATCACATCATACCACACTACAGTACTATCCAACATCTCCTCTCCAACCTATCCAGCCCCCCAATTTAACTTAACACAAACACCTGTCATGATAACCTCAGACTTGTACAGTTCCTATATCCAAATGTTCATACAGAAAATTCCTACAGTTACATCAGCACAACCCAAGTTAGAACTAATGCTAAAATTCAAACAAAAACAAATCATTACCTCTCAACACTTTTCTCCAAACCTACACCTATGTGGTGGCATCTACCCAAACCCTGGTCCTGATAGGGGACCAACCACAACCATCTAGTCCAGTTTCATTACCTCAACAGTAACACACTGTTCTCTAGGGCTACAGCCAGTTAATGTGAACCTGCAAAGTATATATAATAAGACAGTGTAACTCCATGCATGGATAATCCATCATTCTCATCATATCCTTTGCATTACACAAATCTGGTTAAAACCTGAAATAAAAGATGAACAAAATGTCCAACCTGGCTATAACATCATTGGAAATGATCATTAGAAAAAAGTGGATAGCATTCATTGATATTAGCTCTGTAAGTATCCCTTTACCCTCAGTTTGTTCCATAATTTAATCATACAGAAATTCCTGTCTCATTCCTTAAATAAAGAATTATAAAAGCATTTATACAATCACTTTTTACATTCCTACTGGAGATAACTTCTCAGCAGCAGAAGGCACCCTTTTGTAGGTTTCTAGCACCAACACCCATGAAAAGTACAGGTGTTACCATAACAGTGGAGGTTTAAGTGATCACTGCTGTACTAGCCTTATCTATATGGGTTATATCCTGCCAAGGATATAACAGTTGGCTAGCCTCCAAATCTTCAGAGCACCTTCCAAGTGCCTAAACTGTCATGCAACTCAAGATGAGCTGACTAAAAGGCAAGTTTAGGCATAAAGCAATTCAGATATTTCCTGCCAGAAGAGAGGGGGAGGTTGAGTACTATAAAGGCAATGCTAGGTGCTAGGAACAACAAAAAATAAATGCCCACATCCTGTTTTAAAAACACATAAAAAGGGGCGTGGAGGGAGGGAGGGAGGGAGGAAGTGGCTACTGCAGCAGTGATCTTTCAAACATTTACTGTTATGGCAAGTTTAACACAAAAGTACTACGTTCATCATACTGATCACTGCTGCAGTAGATTACCTTTGCTAACTACATTTGGGAGGTGGAAGGAGAAAAGGCCAGTAGCCAGGAGAATGGTCATAGCAAAGCCTGATCTAGACCCAGAGAATGACTCGAACTTATCAAGCTTATAGATCAAGCTTATAGTGCTTTGTAAAAGTATGTACAGAGGACCAAGTAGCAGCTTCTAGAATACTTCTAGAATCCAACCCTTTCCAAAAAGCCATAGATGAAGCCAAGGCCCTGGTAGAGTGACCCTCTACACTGCAGGGAATAGTTTTGTTATGGTGAATATAACCAAAGGTAATAGTATTAGACATCCTTTTGGATATGGTCTGTTCTGACAAAGGTTGTCTTTTCTTCTTCTTACCTTCACAAGAGATGAACACGTCATCCAAAGATCTGAAAGATTTAGTTCTGTCAAGATAGTACCTGAGTTGTCTGTGGACATCCAAGGTATGGAGAATCCTTTCTCCTTAATTTTTAGGTTCAAGAAAGAAAATGGGGAGATGGATAGTTTGGCTTTAAGTAAATTTGGATTACACTTTATGCATAAAAGAAGGATTAGTTCTCAAAGAAACCCTGACCCTAAGGAAAATGGGAAAGGGTTGACTCAACATAATAGCTTGCAACTCTGGTACCATTCTTGCAGAGGTCAGAACAATCAATAAAAGTGTTTTCCGTGCTAAGAACATCAAGTCAGCTAGATTAGCTATTTCAAATGAAGCAAGTGTTAACTTCTCTAACAGAAAATTAAGATCTCAAGGAGGGCCACCAGTTTTCTAGGAGGCCTCTTATACAAAACCCCTTTCAAGAACATTTTGAAATGAGACTGCATAGAAGAAGGAGGATCCATGGGCAGACATGTTGAAATGGCTGATAAATGAACCTTTATAGGGGAATAAGAAAGGCCATAGGATAGTGACTCACAGAAGTAGTGTAGAACCAGAGAACAACTAGCCCTGAATGGGTGCTGGTTATATTGCTGACATCAACTAGAAAACCTTTTCCATTTGCTAATATATGATTTTCTAGTAGCAGGCTTTCTTGCTTCCATTAGTACCTCCTGTTGTACTTTCTCAGTAAACAGATGCCTAAAAGGAATTAAGAATCTTAGTATCAAGGAAATCAGTTGAAATTGATTGATGTTATGGTGATTGAAACACCCCTGCTCTTGTCTGAGTATATACATTTTCTGAGGAAGCTTGTGGCAATTGTCGCTGGCCATTTCCAAAAGAAGGTAGAACCACAGTTGCCTGGGTCAGAAGAAATTCACCAGAACGATCTTGGGGGATTCCTTCCAATTCTTCAGTAATACCCTGGATTTTAGGGGAAAGTGTGGAAAGTGTGCAGGAAAATTCCTGTTCATGGAAAGGAAAAAGCATCTGTCTTCTAGGCCTTCTTGCATTGAGTCCTGGAACAGAATCTTGCCACTTGATTGTTCAGAGAAGAGACAAAGAGATCTTCTTGAGGAACTCGCCACAGATGGATCAAATTTTGGAAGATCCCCTGAGCTAGTTTCCATTTGCGTGGGTCTGTCCTTGTCCTGCTCAGCTTATCTGTCACAAAATTTTGCTCTAATGGAATGTAGAATGACTGCAGAGTAAGATTGTACTGTGAAGCTGTATTCCAAGATAACATTCAGCAAAGGGAGCACAACCTGGTTCCCCCTTTGCTTGTTGATGTACCATATAACTGTTGTATTGTCTGTAACCACTTGAAGAGGTCACAGGGACCAAAGATGGTTTAGAGAGTCAAGTGCCTTGATCAGGTCAATCATCCTTGATATTTATGCGATATTATGTCCAACACCCCCTGCAGTTGTATCCATCCTGAAACTGCTCCCCAAGCAAAATCCAAAGTGTCTGTAGTGACTGATTGCTTTGAAGTAGGGAGAGAGAAGGGGGAGACCTGGACTTAAGGATATCTGTTGTCTCCACCAGAAGATTTCCCCTCTGACAAGCCCCAGCACTAGGATTTGAAAAGACAAAGGGTGTTGATGCATTGAACAAAGAGAGTTCGGATACCACTGCATTTTTCTCATGTGGAGTCTTGCCAGGGGTATCATGAGAATCATAGATGCCATGAGACTCAAAACCCTGTGGTATTCCCTCACAGTTACCAAAGTCTGAATGGAAAACTTTAGAAATAGATCCAGACATAAAGATTTATTTTTTTCCTTTTGAAGAAAAGCTCTTTGAACCGAGGTGTCTAGTTGACATCAAGGGAATACATTCCTGTGGGAAGGAGTCAAGAAAGACTTTTGAATGTTCTCTTGGAATCCCGGCTTGTGTAAGAATTCACTCACTCAAGAGAGAGATTCCTGACACTTTGAAAATACTCTAAAAAGATAAGCAAGTCTAACTATGGTAAAAAATGTGGATACCCTGTAGACTGCAATGAGCTATAACTAGAGCTAGACACTTTGTGAACACTCTTGGTGCAGTGGATAATCCAAAGGGTAAGGCAGAGAAATGATAATTAAATCCAAACACAGAAAACCTTAAGAAACATCTGAAGTCTGGATGAATAGGGATGTGGTGTTATGCATCTTTTAAGTCTAGTGTTGCCAGGAAACGTAAAAGAGGAAGAAGAGGTAACAGGTTGTGAAGTGACATCCTTTTGGGCACAATCACAAATAGGTTTAGGAAAGAAAGATCCAGAACTGGTTTCCATTTATTTTCTTTCTTTGGCACTAGGAACATCCTTGAATAAAGATCCTTCCCCACCTAGGAAGGAGGAGCTGTTCTACCACTCCTTAGGACAGCATGTGATGAAGAACCTATGAAAACAATAGAGTCTGATTTAGAGGAAGAGGAATGATCCCTGGAAAAGAGGACTTTCCGTCCATTGTCATCTGTAACCTTAATGAATGTTTTTCAGAATCCATTTGTCTGAAAAAAATCTGTTGCCAAAGAGAAAAATGGAAATTCAGACTTTCTAGAAGGAAAAAGGGGCTAGTGTGGGAGGGGTCAAAAAATCTCCTGAATAGTCATTCGGACTTGTTGGACTGTCCTTGCTTTTGGGAGATCGAAGACATTTTATTCAACACCCCTCCCCATGCCACTTCTTTTTAAACATCTATTTACCTGCATTTTGTTGAGACTGTTTTTTCTGCTTTTGACAAAAATTGAATGAGGAAATAGAAAATCCCTTGGAAAATTTGAAAAAGAAGATATGAAAATCTTAGAGATTTCCTGGATAAGCTTGCCCATTTCATCACACCTTTTGATCATATCTGCAGTAGAGAGGCCAAGCACTAAATCTCTATCCAAGGAAGAATTTAAAATCTCATTTTTAATATCATCTGTGAGGTTCTGGGAATGCAGCCATTTTGAGAGGAATTGGCTCAAATGGTAGAGTGCTGTCTTAGCACGCGAGAGGTAGCAGGATCGATGCCTGCATTCTAACTTTTAACCTAGTCCTGTGGCAGCATGTGTAAGTGTAGGGCTACAGTACAGATGGTCCTGGGTTCTAGTACAGGGTGTGAAACCTTTGAAGCCCAGATAGCTCAGTCAGTAGAGCATCAGACTTTTAATTTGAGGGTCAAGGTTTCAAGTCCCTGTTTGGGCATGCACTTCTTTTAAAAACAGTAGAGTGGAGCAGCGGAAGTATGCTGGGCCCATAGGCCAGAGGTCGATGGATTGAAACCATCCTCTGCTATGGAAAGGATTGAAAACTTTTGGGGTTGCGAGGTTGGCATAATGGTTAATGTGTTTGTCTTAAAGACACAAGGTACAGGGTTTGATTCTCACATGGGCTAATTGGCTAGACTTAAATGGCCCACAAGGGCAGTTAGCCTAGTAGTAATCTATGAACCTAAATCTCCTCAACAGCACTAGTGGCCATGGCCTAGAAAAGGTATCAACAGAGTCATAAAAAATTATAAATAGTGAGTACTGACCTGTGCAACAGAAGAAACTAAGTTATTTAAAGCAGATCATTCTTCACAGGAAGAAACTTCAGATACAACATTCTTCATACTTTCACAATTTGTCAGAACAAACTTTAACATATGAGTGTGACAGTTCAAAATTCTGAAAAGCAAAGTTACAGAAGTATACACTTTTCCCACACCTATCAATAATTTTTCCATCCTTATCAGAAAGAAAAGGATTGGAATTAACTAAGTGCTTAGCAGCAGTGGGATCAACTAAAGCTATAGCTGTCGGGTCAGCTTTGGGCAGAGTGCATAAAAACTTAAAATAGGAACTTTATACATCCAACCTGCCTATTTAGGGACAGATGGCTGACTATCAGGAAAAAACTGCAGGCAGTAACACATATATCATCTAAAACAGACAGAACAGGTGGAATGGCTGTAGGTTTTGGAAAATCCTCCTGTAACAACTCACAGAATTTTCTGAGGGACTGAGAAATCCCAGTGTTCGCCCACTGAAAACACTGGCACATTCTAGCAATAGTCTCAGAGAAATACCCACACGTACAAACAGAAACTGAGCTCTCTTCAAAGTCTGAATCAGAAATCCGTGGAAAAAAATCAAATCCATCCCTGCATCTTCCTGTTCAGATTCAGAATATTGGATCTCTTTAGGAAAAGAAGAATCCCTTTTTCTTTTATCAGAAACTACTTTATAAAAAGGACCAATAGCCCAAATTAAAACCCCCAGCCAAAGAAAATTGAGGAGGAGCAAATACATGCTTAGTTTACTGTGTTTTTGACAGGAAAAATGAGACCAACAGAGTCACTAATGGCAGCAACAGCTTTACCAGGTATGGGTACAGCATTCTCCTAAAACAGAGAAACCTTCCTTGTTCCCACTCTCAGGACCATCAAGAGTGATTGTCCCTTGCCCACTGAGGAGACCTCAACAGTCACAGAGGACATGGCTAACCCCTGGTCCATAGTGGCTGTAGGTGCTACATCAGAGGGATCTGGGGAAAATGAGGGGTTTGAGGTACAACACATGTCCACAGCAGAGTCACCCACCTACAGCCAATGCAAATTTCTGGCCTGCTGCAGTGGCAAAGACTTTGTTTTGCTTTTTTTTTTCCTTTATGTGACTGGAAGAAGATCATGGGGCAGGTAGTCTGTTCCATGGTCAAGCCAACAATGGTGCCCCTTTCACAATCACACTGAAACACTATGCCAGCCCCACAAAAGTAAAATAAACACAATTTCTCCACAGAAAAAAAATGTTTTAAGTTACTTTACACTCATTTTAAACAGACATAAAAACATGATACTGCAAAAGTATAGCCACAGTACATCTGGAGTCATAATTCACAATGAAAAGGTTGCTTTAATGTCGAAATGTTGATAAAAACATGTAAAAAATAAGCACTTTCATCTTCTTAATGAAAACGTCTTCAGATAAAACCATGTTTGAAAAATTTAGTCCATATATACACCAATCTAGATCACATGAATGCCAAGCCCCCAGTGATGTCATGCTTCCTTTAGGAGGATTTAAAGAGGGTTTTTAGAAGATTTAAAGGGCCATGTAGGTAGAAAACTAACATGAATTACAACAGATTTAAGTTAGTTTATACATGTGCTTCTGATTTTTTGCATACTGATAATGCACTGGCAATATATTGCAGCCATCAGCTTTCTAAAGATTTCAGTTTTAAAATACAGGTGATGGATATTTGGTTTTTCAAACCAGGCCAGTTCATGGCATTAAGGTTTAAATTCCAGCGAAGTTCAAGTTTTTCCAGATTGAGTGTCCACAGGACCCCTCTATCTGACAGGACAAATTGTTCTAAAATGAAAAACTTAAAGGTATGATCAGGAAATTCCATGGCATGTTTGGAAATAGTATTGATATCCTTTCAACGCTTTCAGAGGATCTGTGAACTGGATATCCGCAACTACCTGGCCAGGGAAGCAAAACCAGAATATAAAGGTACCCCAAAGGATAATAACATAACTAAGGCCGAAAGTGAACTTATTCATAGTTTTCAAAACAACCGAGAAATCAGGATAATGCAACCTGATTGGGGGGGGTGGCTTTATTATTATGAATATGATTGATTATTGCAATAAAATGAAAGAAGTTTTAGACAATAACACTTACATAAAGTCCTGGATTAATGAACTTAATTCTGCTTACAGGAGAATTAGATCCAACATTGTGGACTTATTTCTTGATAAGCAGATCTCAGTCATTGACTATAACTTCTTAAATGTAAGCAAACCAATTATACCAACCATTTTTGGGGTTATTAAACTCCATAGGATTATTGAACAACCACCACTTTGGCCAACTGTAGATGCCATAGGATCCATCACTCATCCTGTATCAAAATGTGTAGATGTCAAGATCAAAGAATTTGTCAAGTCTGAACCTCACATCTGTCAAGATTCATGGGATTTTTTGGATAAGATTAGTCACATTCCCTACAATGAATCATATGTATTTATAACAATTGATGTAAAAGATTTGTATTCTATCATTCCACATCATGTTGGCCTAGAATGGTTTTGTGAATTTTTAGCTGACAAAGGACTACAGCAGGACAGCATAAATGCATACAAAAATCTTATGGAACTCATACTGAAAAATAATTTCATTATTTTCAAAAGAGATTTTTTTACAGACAAAAGGCATAGCCAGGGGTTCAGCATGTGGGGATCTATTTGCCAATGCATTCATGATACAGTTGGGAGGAAAAGTTTCTGTTTGAGTCCACTTTCTATAGTTCATGCAAAGTCTACACCAGGTTCCTGGATGATATATTTATTTTGTGGGATGGAGATGTTGACATCATTCCCCAGTTCCTAGAATTAAACAACACCACAAAATTTATCCAATTCACCCACCAAGTCCATGATACACATATAGCATATCTAGATGTTTGGCTCAAAAAGGACATCTACAAAAGATTTACTTCTGAAATTTACTGGAAAGAAACCTACTCTAGCAAATTTCTCCACTACACAAGTGCACATCCCCGAGTGCAGAAGAGAGCAGTCGTCAAAGGCTAATTTATCTGTGTTGCCTGAATGATCACAGATGAGAAAAGGTTTTAGGACAAATGCAACTTGTTAAGGGACATATTTTTGAAACGTGGATATCCACTCATTTTTATTAATTAATTAATGACTGAGGTCATGAATAAATGTGAAAGGAAGCACTTTGTACCCATCCTTGGGGCAACAGTGCAAGATCATATTAGTCCATCAGTTATGGGTACACAAACATCCACACATATCACTAATAGGACATATAACTATATGAATCCTTTTATTGCAGTATTTCATCTGAACAGCTACTGTATTAGAAACGTACTTACTAAAAACTGGAATATTTTGACAAATGGCAAACACATTACAGAACATGTAGGTTTGGCTTCAAGCATTGCTTAAAAGAAGGGGCATGCCAAACAGGGACTTGAACCCTTGACCCTCAAAATTGTCAAAAGCAGAAAAAAAGCTTTATTTGAGAAGAAATCAGTACAACAATCAAAGCACTTTGGGATGGCAAAATGTGGCTGCTGCCCATATTGCAAATATATTTTAACTGTTAATTTGTTTGTCATTAATGGTGTGCAGTTTAGACCCATATAATATTTTAATTGTAATTCTACTAAAGTCATTTATTGTGTTCAATGCCAATACTGTGAAGGGTTTTATGTTGGTAAGACAAAAATACATCTATTTATGAGCACACTTATGATACTAGAACTAAAAAGGATACAAGTGCTCTTTACAAACATACCATGAAATTTCCTGACCATACCTTTACATTTTTCATTTTAGAACAATTTGTCCTGTCAGATAGAGAGGGTCCGTGGACACTCAATCTGGAAAAACTTGAACTTCGCTGGCAATTGAAACTTAATGCCATGAACTGGCCTGTTTTGAATGATCAAATATCTATCACCTGTATTTTAAAACTGAAATTTTTAGAAAGATGATGGCTGCAACATGTAGCCAGTACATTATCAGTATGTAAAAAATCAGAAGCACATGTATAAACTAACTTAAATCTGTTGTAATACATGTCAGTTTTCTACCAGCATGGCCCTTAAAATCTTCTAAAAATCCTCTTTAAATCTTCCCAAAGGAAGCATGACATCACTGGAGGCTTGGCATTCATGTGATCTAGATTGGTATATATATATATATATATATATATATATATATATATATATATATATATACACTCAATTCTTCAAACATGGTTTTATCTGAAGAAGCTTTCATTAAAAAGATAAAAGCACTTATCTTTTACTTATTTTTATCAGCATTTCAATTTTAAAGCATCCTTTTTATCATGAACTGTAGCTCCAGGTGTACTGTGTCCATACTTTTGAACTACCTTAGTTTGCAGTTTGTTCTTTGTGGATGACAGAAAAACATGAGTGGACTGTTTAAAGGTGCATTACAGTTACAAAACAGTCTGTTAAACACAACACACCTAGCTTTAAAATAACTTTCCTGAAGAGGAAATTATTAAAACATCAACAAAATTAAGAAAATAGAAAGTTTTTCCCCCAAAGGGAACTTATCTTCCGAGCAAAAGAAAGCATGATTTGATTTTTGATCCTCAACAACCTCAGAGGATCGTAGTCTTTGGTGGTAGTCAAGCTCTGAAGGACTTCACACCCATACTTGTCTTTTGGTCAACTTAGCTCAGGCTGCCTGATGGTTTGGGTGTATGGAAGATGCCCTGAAGCTTTGCAGGCTGTCTCTCTGTTATATCCTTAGCAGGATATAATCCATACTGATGAGCCTACTGCAGCAGTGATCAATATAATGAAAAATCTATCATTTAAGGTGACTTAAACATACAATTTCAGCTCTTTGCCACATACTATCCATCTTCCTTCATAAACAGAAATGGCATCACCAAAATCATCAGTACCCCTTGTAGATACAATAAGCCTAATAACAAGCCATTTATACATGACACCCCACCTGCTTGTTACCCCAAGGCACCTTTCCAGATATACCCAGTGATTATCTTCCAGCTTTTTGTCAACAGACTCTCCAAAAACTCACATAAAGTTCATCACTATAATCTAGTATGCAAAGTATTAAATTTCAACACTGAAACTTTTACCTTAAAATCCTATAACTGGAGCACATCAAAAACTCTGCCACTTAAAATGCAGTGCTAAAATTTAATAGAGTGGTCCTTACTATATTTAATGAGCAGGTTCCTCTTAGAAGAAATAAATCCTGTTCTATGGCTAACTGCAAATACCATCACTGTACAGCTCTTAAACACCTTAATTGGCTTGAACTACTAATTACATCACTTACATTCATCTAATCATAATTTACAGCATAGTTCATAAACAAGAAAAATTCCCACCCTTAAAATATGTCATTCAGCACTATTTTGCAGGCTAGAACCCCTCTCTCAAAACTTAACATATTCATCAAGACATACATGTCACACAGCTCATCTGGTAATGTCTTATACACCAACTGTATCACTAAAGTCTGGAATTCCATTCCCATATCACTGATATTTAAGAGTAACATTTGCCCATGCAAAGCTCAGCTAAAACAATTTCTGAAGGACTCATTCATATGTTTATGCTCATCTCCTTTTTAAATTATAAACATTTCAATCACTTATTGTACCTCTTTTCTTCTATAGGTAATTAATCGCTCTTTAAGCATATCAAGTCTATGGCTAATCATAACTCATGTACATAAAGTATGTAGTATATCTAGTTACTTTTCCCATCTTTTTTTCTCAAAACTACTATTATTTTTACTTTTGATTGTCTTTACTACTCACTATTGTGTAGGTAAGCATACAGTTTTTCTATATTGCATCTTCTTCAACTAACTTGCTTCACAACTAAACTACTTCTCAGCTATAACTGACCATTACTGTTCTTCATGGACATATTCCTTTCAGATAGTCCATATCTAAACATCTACTGCTATTGCACCATATAACTGTATTTAATTTCATGTAATATTTCAAATAGTGTTTCATATAATTTTGCTGTATTGGGCATGTTACAATCTGTTATGTTGTGTCAATGTAGCACACTGTTATTTTCTGTCTTTATTTGAATACACTGCTTGTTTGCTTATATTAATTATAAACTATTAGCAGAGCTTTTCTCCTTGGGCCACCACTGAAAATGGGTTCTAATGCCCAGGTGGACTTTCCCTGTAAACAAATGCAAATTAATAAAATAAATAAAAAATACTTCATTGGGACTACTGTGTGAAGCAAAGTTGAAATACAGCACTGTGGACACTATTTTTATGATGATCAGATATCTAATGTGCACACAGTCAACAAAGTAGCTATAACATCTGGGTGGGGGGCTCTCTATGGATGGAAATAGCTTGCTGTCTTGTGATTTGCTTAGTTTAAACAGTCATTAATCTGCCTTGCAGGACTAGTCTGTTTACATTTATGTTAAGCATGTTAGAATATTTTACTCCCACTATACTGTGGTTGTATAAAACCAACTTGAAATAAATTACTGTGGTGATTATTTTTATCACAGTCAATTGTCATTTAGATGTCTGAAGTGTGCACAGTCACCAATGTAGGTATAACTGCTGGGTGGTGGATGGGGGGGCTGTCTGTGGCTGAAAGTAACTTGCCCTTTTGTCATTTTCTCAGTTTAAGCAATCATTAATCTGTTTTTGCAGGAGCCAGGATTAGTGTGCATTTCTGTTAAGTATGTTGGGAACTCTTTACTGTATATATATGAAACTATATTACTGTGGCCATTGTTATTTATTTTTACCACAGTCAGATATCTGAGGTGTACACTGTCAACAATGTGGCTATACTTGTTGGATACAGGGGCTCTCTGTTGATGAAAATGACTGACTGACTCAGTGAGTGCTGGGACAAAGTGGGCTATGTATGGCAAGGATGCAATTCATGGCTGTCTGTGTGCCCTGTAGTATGTTGTAGCTGTGAGTGCTAGGGTAAAGGTCTCAAGCAAGAAACATAATGGTACACAGCATGGTAGCAAGGGTGCACTATTTCTGCTAATTGTTTCAATGTTGGGAAAATATACATTAGAAAATTATTTGCAAAACATGGCAGTTTGGATACCCCTTAAGTATATGGGGCTATATGGGAGAGGATAAATATTTTCTGTAACTGTAAAATTTGGGAAAATAGAAACATATAGACAATATCTCTCCATTGCATCATAAACACACACTCACACACAATCTTGCACATGTATGTGTCTTTGGGTTTGTCAGTGTGTAAGTGTGTGTTGATATTCAGTCTTATACTATACAGGTCCTGGAATTAGTTGTACAGCACTACAAATATTGGATGAGTGGTGCACAAGAATGGATCACACAATACACAGAGGTTTTGGCTTGTGTTTGGCTCATTATGAGGGTGGGGGTGGGGTTGTGGGTTGGGAAAATTGGTTAAGGTGCTTGCCTCACAGATACAAGGTGCAGGGTTTTATTCCTACCTTTGGAAGAGAAATTAGCTATGCTTAATATGGCTCGCAAGGGCAGTTATCCTAGTACTTGCCTATGAACCTACCTATGAACCTGGAATGGGGTTATTATCATCACCATTTCAAAGTGCATTTCATGGTGACACATAAAGGGGGGTGTTACTATCACCACCTCGAAGTGCATGTCATGATGACTAATGACTGTGGAGTGTTATCATTGCCACATGATGAGCTCTGATGGGTGATACATAATGGGGGGAGGTAGGTTGTATAATACGTTATCAAACTGTTAAAAGTTCGAACATCATACGGTCAACACCATATGATCGAACTTTTAAAAGTTTGAACATTTCAATGGAGATCACCATACAGTGCGGAATGGAAAGATTTCCCTTTCCTGCACTGTAGTACGATCTTGGAGTTGGTATATTTAAAGAGTGGGGTGGGGGAGGTGTGTTTGTCCCCCTGCTTAAAACGGTCAGGTAGTTTTTTTCTGTTAATTTTTTTTAACATTTCGAACTTTTAAAAGTTCAATCATATGGCTTCGACCATATGACGTTCGAACTTTTAAAAATCCGATAAAGTAATATACACACGGGAGGTATTACCATCACCACATAATGAAGTCTGATGGTTGATCCATAATGAAAACCTTGACCAATGGATAGAAAATTGGAAATTCATCCTGGGCTCAGTCCCCATGTCTCTGATAGAGGCAGAAAGTAATGCCCAAACTAGCATACCACCCACATAACCTGTAGAACCTTTCTAACTAACATACTCTCTCTTAATAAATGCCCATGATACATAGGGACATGACTGGGTTGGATTGAAGGGCTAGGCTTACAAAGGAAAAGCAAAAACAAAGCCAGCAGTTGTTGGTAACTATATTTAATTCATAAAGGAAGGAAAGATCCTTCCAAGCTAAATAACAAATAGCTCATACAAGCTCATCCAGACCGGTTTCGGCTCAACAGAGCCTTCCTCAGTGAAAATGACAAATATATATAATCATGAAGACACAAACCCAGTGACTATAAATATATAGAAACTGGGAACCAATCACAATACATAATCAATAAATCATAATTGGTCATTAAGACCAGGTGGAAACAAAGCCCCAAGTCTAATAATCCATTTCCTCTTTAGAAGTAAGTATTTCATGCCACTTCAGCTTGTCATAACATTTACCCTGATACAATCAATAATACTAAACATAAAATTGGCTGTAATATGTTTCAAACTGTGCTTATATAATGCATTGTTGCCCCGTTTATTTTTAATGTCACTCATGTGTTCACAAATTCTAAAGCCCTGGAAGTTTGACCTACATAAAACGCAGAACAAGTGCAGGTCACCAAATAGATGACCCACTCAGAACTGCAATTGGCCCAAAAATTCATCTCAAAAACCTCCGGGGTATTAAGACTACTAAATTGAAACTCTAATACAAAATTTGCAATGCCCACATGGGGTACAGCCAAGCACTGGTGCCCCTGTTAAAGTTGATTGAATAAGAGTTTTGGTATTAGGCAGAGACCTCTTATAATGGCTCAAATATGACCCAATAGTTCGTCCCCTTCTGAAGGAAAAATAACATCTGTCCCTGAGAATGTTATGTAATTTATTGTCCGCCAGAAGAATGTTCCAATGTCTGTCAATAATTTTTATAAAACCCCTGGTATTACGTCCATAGGTGGTGAGCAACCTCAACGAACCCCATCCTGTTTGCGATCTTTGTATTTCAATAGATCTTCTCTATTGAAATTTGAGGCCCATTGTTTGGCCATACAAACAGTGCCTGAACGATACCCTCTATCTTTAAACCTACCTGCCAAATCATCACAAATTGTAGCATAGGACCGTTGGCTAGAGCATATTCTTCTAGCTCTTAAGAATTGGGATTTAGGTATATTCTGGATGATATGTCGTGGGTGGAAGCTGGTGGCATGCAATACAGAATTATATTCTGGAAATTTCCTAAATAGGGTAGTAGAAAGAGTATCATCCATATTCCTACTGACTTCCACATCCAAAAAAATCATTTTGGATTTGTGAAAACTCATCTTGAATTCAATACCCCATATGTTGTTATTAAGATAATCAAGAAATTCCATAAGATATTGCTCATCAGCCTTCCACACCAACCAACAATCATCCAGATAGCGGCCACATATCCATCTCACACATATAAATATTGTGATTGGCATCATAGATTATTATCTCCTCAATATATGCCATAAAAAGATCTGCATAAATGGGTGCAAAAGATGCACCCATAGCAGTCCTTGATTTGCCAAAAGCATTTGTTTTGATAATAAAAAACATTGCTGGTTAGTACATATTCTGTAAGGCAAACCAAAAAGGTGTTAAAACCAGGTTTATATAGATCAGATCTAACTAGCCAATAGTCCAATGCTTGTAGGCCTGCCCAATGGGGAATATTGGTATAGAGGGACGTGATGTCAAGAGTACATAATAACCAATGGGGTTCAAGTTGTATTTCATTGATGATGTCCAAAAACTGAGTAGTGTCTTTAATTCTAGCTCTGATAAAACCAAGTAATGGTTTTAAATAATGAGTCAAATATACAGACAATGGTTCCGTCAAGGAACCATGTCCAGAAACAATAGGTCGACCTGGGGGATTGCTAGCATGTTTGTGTATTTTGGGAAGCATATAGAGATACTGTTTCTTGGGGGACTGAACTGTCAATTGTTCTTTAATGGCCTGTGTAATTATGCCCTCCTCCACTGCAAGTGTGAGAAACTGATCAATCTTACGTTGAAAATTTAAAGATGGATCCAAAGGCATAGCCATATAGTGATCCTTGTTCCCCAATTGTCTCATAGCTTCCTCATGATAGAACTGCATGTCTAGCATCACCACCGCCCCACCTTTGTCAGCTTGTGTAATGACCACATTTCGATTTTTAGCAAGCTCATCAAGACTACCTATTTCATCATTGGACAAATTATTATAAGATATAGAAAAATCTTTATAATAATAGTGTAAGTCATGTAATACATTCTTTTGAAACACACCCACCAATTGTGTCATGGGTGGACTAAAAGAGGATTTTTTAAACTTGAAATCTTGAGATTTCTCTCCCCCATTATCTACATATAACAGTTTCAAGTTTAACAACCGACAAAAGTTGACCACATCTTGGGCTAGAGACTGTTCTGGTACAAAAAAAACGGGGACAAAGTTTAATCCTTTATTTAATAGTTCACTCTGTGTAGCAGTGAGCTCAATAGAAGAAATATTGTGTACATTAGAGTGAGATGTTACTGTGCTGTCATCATTTTCAAAAGTGCCTCCATACTTTGTTTTGGTGTATCTTTTCTTATGTTTCCGCCCCCCTCGTCTATGAGTGAAACGGAAGGGTGTGACAAATTATCCCTCTTTGCATTCGGCAAGACCTCTAACTGATTATCCTCAAATTCTCCCTCTGTATTGGAAGAGGTCTCATCCCCTGAAGTAAAATTTGAAGATTCAAAACCATTCTTCAGAATAGATTTTGGTCTTTTTCTTTTTGGGGTAGAGAATCTCTTATTCCCCTTATCATATTCTCTGGGTAACCTGAATGACACATTTTTGGAACTATCAAAAGGTTTACCCTTTTCGTAGTCACCAACATCTCTGAAAAATTTTTTAATTTTCCTTTCTTTAAGTGTCAACTCCATCTTGGATAAATCTAATGTTAATTTTTTAATTTGTACTTGAAAGGAATCACAAGATTCAAACTTGCTAGCATCTGCACAAATAGTTTCCAAATCTTTGACCCCTTTATGTACTTTCCGTTCATAAAAATCTGTCAAGGCATCAACAAATTTAGAAGAAGCCAACTGTTGAACCTGACCCCAGTCTTCTAATAATTTGTCATCAATATTTGAGACCAAAGGTTGCACCTTCACCCTGAGGCCACGGGGTGTAATATTTTTTCCTTGATATGCCTTAAACAGTCGTAGATGCCAAACATTGGTCCTAACCATTTTCATGTTTTTGCTAAGTAGACCAAAAAACATGTCACACTGACTATTAAGATTAGGTTCACCAGTACAAGAAGAATGTGTTGAACTGTGCGGACCCAAGCCAAACACAGACAAGTCATCCATATCAGATGATAACCCCTGAATAAGAGGTGATAATGCCATAATTTCAACCAAAGGACCAGACCACACCAAAATACAATACAATAAATGTTACCATGAAAATAGCCCCAGCTACACATGAAACCAGATAGCAGGATATGCCAACCATATAAATAATAAATCCTTCATAATCTATGGTTTGGGCCTGTTCATTCACCTTCATAAACAATAAAAAAACCACAATACAATCAACAGTCAAGAAGTACTTCATATAGGTACTTCATACTGTGTATTGGTTTATTAATTATTAATTGAAAAGTCCCTCACATATACAAATACAATCAGCAGTCAAGTGAAAAGTTGAAATATCACCCTGCGTATTTGTATAAAACACAATTGTCGTGTAAAAGAATGAACACATAAGCCCAAAAATCCCCAAATTCTCAAATATACATATAGTCCAGTAGCAAATATATAGTCAACCAAACTGTATATAAACAGTAACTCCAGCAATAAACAAAAAACTATATGTAAAAAAATGTGGAAGGGTCCAATGGATAAAGAATGGCATTAAAAATCAAAACAAGTGAACCCAATCTCAAAATGTCAAACCCAAAAGCAAGTTGGACAAATAGAAGAGTTGTGGCAAAAATGTCACAGCAAAAATCTGAAGATGTCAGTCCCTGCCTACCAAATGCAAAAATTCTGAGGCCCGAAAAACAATGATATACTCATATACCATATACAGCAAGCCATATAATTGTTACAAGATATCCAATTAAATATAGCATGGATATCAACACGGTAAGCTGAAAAAATCAATATCCTACCTCTCTAATACAAACTCCCTAAAATAATAACAATCAATATGGATATATTTATACTGTATATTGAACCATATATATATAATAATATATATATTTTCCAAGTCATAAGGCAGAAGTCACCTATACCTAACACCTGCTGCTCAGCAACAACACATTTGAACAAAATGTATTTAGAAGACTATTACATATAATGACTAAATCTTAGCGACCCCAAAAAAAGGGCCAACCTAATTACAATGTGCATGAAAATATAACAAAGAACCTTTGCAGAGGCAAACAATGTCAATGTTCAAAGTCCTGGAACTCCCGTTGACCGTACACAAGCCTGTGTATGTTAATCAGCCTGTCACTCGACGAAAACACACAGGCGTCAACCCCAAAAGGAGAAGTCTTAGAAATATCCGTGAAGCAACCAACGGTTCACAAAAAAAGAAGAAAGGTGTCAAGCAACCAACAGTAAAACATCCAAAAAGACGCCCAAACTCAAACTTGATTCCCTGTTCGTAGCACAGCACCAAAGGGCAAAAGTAGACCGGAAATAACACCACGTATATCCGGCAATGTATCCACCGGCAGAAAGACAGCCAAAAATGATGAAGAATTAGTCTTGAGCCTTCACGAACAAGTGAAAAATATATATTAAGCCAAAAAGGCTGATAGTGACCAACATAAGTCCCCAGCAACCAAAATTAGAGTCCATACATCCAGAAAAGATTGCACGGAGGACACTGCACGGCTAGTAGACCAAATGAAAAGCAAAAACAAAGCCAGCAGTTGTTGGTAACTATATTTAATTCATAAAGGAAGGAAAGATCCTTCCAAGCTAAATAACAAATAGCTCATACAAGCTCATCCAGACCGGTTTCGGCTCAACAGAGCCTTCCTCAGTGAAAATGACAAATATATATAATCATGAAGACACAAACCCAGTGACTATAAATATATAGAAACTGGGAACCAATCACAATACATAATCAATAAATCATAATTGGTCATTAAGACCAGGTGGAAACAAAGCCCCAAGTCTAATAATCCATTTCCTCTCTTTAGAAGTAAGTATTTCATGCCACTTCAGCTTGTCATAACATTTACCCCTGATACAATCAATCAACACAAACATGCTAGCAATCCCCCAGGTCGACCTATTGTTTCTGGACATGGTTCCTTGACGGAACCATTGTCTGTATATTTGACTCATTATTTAAAACCATTACTTGGTTTTATCAGAGCTAGAATTAAAGACACTACTCAGTTTTTGGACATCATCAATGAAATACAACTTGAACCCCATTGGTTATTATGTACTCTTGACATCACGTCCCTCTATACCAATATTCCCCATTGGGCAGGCCTACAAGCATTGGACTATTGGCTAGTTAGATCTGATCTATATAAACCTGGTTTTAACACCTTTTTGGTTTGCCTTACAGAATATGTACTAACCAGCAATGTTTTTTATTATCAAAACAAATGCTTTTGGCAAATCAAGGGGACTGCTATGGGTGCATCTTTTGCACCCATTTATGCAGATCTTTTTATGGCATATATTGAGGAGATAATAATCTATGATGCCAATCACAATATTTATATGTGTGAGATGGATATGTGGCATCGCTATCTGGATGATTGTTGGTTGGTGTGGAAGGCTGATGAGCAATATCTTATGGAATTTCTTGATTATCTTAATAACAACATATGGGGTATTGAATTCAAGATGAGTTTTCACAAATCCAAAATGATTTTTTTGGATGTGGAAGTCAGTAGGAATATGGATGATACTCTTTCTACTACCCTATTTAGGAAATTTCCAGAATATAATTCTGTATTGCATGCCACCAGCTTCCACCCACGACATATCATCCAGAATATACCTAAATCCCAATTCTTAAGAGCTAGAAGAATATGCTCTAGCCAACGGTCCTATGCTACAATTTGTGATGATTTGGCAGGTAGGTTTAAAGATAGAGGGTATTGTTCAGGCACTGTTTGTATGGCCAAACAATGGGCCTCAAATTTCAATAGAGAAGATCTATTGAAATACAAAGATCGCAACCAGGATGGGGTTCGGCAGCCGTTGAGGTTGCTCACCACCTATGGACGTAATACCAGGGGTTTTATGAAAATTATTGACAGACATTGGAACATTCTTCTGGCGGACAATAAATTACATAACATTCTCAGGGACAGATGTTATTTTTCCTTCAGAAGGGGACGAACTATTGGGTCATATTTGAGCCATTATAAGAGGTCTCTGCCTAATACCAAAACTCTTATTCAATCAACTTTTACAGGGGCACCAGTGCTTGGCTGTACCCCATGTGGGCATTGCAAATTTTGTATTAGAGTTTCACGTACTGGTGAATTTAGTAGTCTTAATACCCCGGAGGTTTTTGAGATGAATTTTTGGGCCAATTGCAGTTCTGAGTGGGTCATCTATTTGGTGACCTCCACTTGTTCTGCGTTTTATGTAGGTCAAACTTCCAGGGCTTTTTGTCTTAGAATTTGTGAACACATGAGTGACATTAAAAATAAACGGGGCAACAATGCATTATATAAGCACAGTTTGAAACATATTACAGCCAATTTTATGTTTAGTATTATTGATTGTATCAGGGGTAAATGTTATGACAAGCTGAAGTGGCATGAAATACTTACTTCTAAAGAGAGGAAATGGATTATTAGACTTGGGGCTTTGTTTCCACCTGGTCTTAATGACCAATTATGATTTATTGATTATGTATTGTGATTGGTTCCCAGTTTCTATATATTTATAGTCACTGGGTTTGTGTGTTCATGATTATATATATTTGTCATTTTCACTGAGGAAGGCTCTGTTGAGCCGGAAGTCTGGATGAGCTTGTATGAGCTATTTGTTATTTAGCTTGGAAGGATCTTTCCTTCCTTTATGAATTAAATATAGTTACCAACAACTGCTGGCTTTGTTTTTGCTTTTCATTTGGTCTACCAGTGTCCTCCTTTCTGGATGTCTAGGCTTACAAAGGCCATGGTGGTTATTAGAGTAGTATATGCCTATGAACCTATGAATCTCATTTGCATCTCATTAGGATTTTGTACTCAGATACACACACCAGTGCTCTACTACATTTCTCTGCCCTATTGGATCTGTCTTGTGGAATATTCAGGTCATGCTTGCTTGTAGCAGTGATTGCACATGTTTATAGGTTCATAAGTATTTACTAGGCTATTGATCCATGAGTAGGATTGCCAACTTTTCATGTCAAAAATTTCAAACATGTTTGTGAAAGCAAAATGCATACTGTACCTCTCTAAGATTAACCTCATGTTAGATGGAAAGGAGGACAAGGAGACCACACTGTCTCACAGAAACACCACCAATAAAGAGTCAAGCCACATTACAGTCCTCCACCTGAAATAATAGGAACATACCTTGGAAACTAGAACCAGAAGCTGTTAATGTGCTGCGCTTGTCTTGCTCAATCTCCATCCCATGCAGTAGCCTTTGAAATGCAGACAGGATCATCTTGTGTGCACTGAATACCAGAATGCTACCACCAGTAAACCTGCATACTAAGATACCTTACAAGCATGTGGAAGAAAATATGCTATCTGCTTCATGCAACACCACTTTCCACTGGTGTCATAAATGCACAGCCAGAAACTAAGCTGTCTATACACGTGAGTTTGCAGCATGTTGTCAAAGAGAAAGATTATTGCTACTTATGAGTTGTATTTGTGGAAGATGGGAAGGGGAACGGGTTGTACTTGTACAGATTTATTGATTTTGTTTTTTTCCAGACAATATGCTGTCCGGAAAAGCCAGTCTTCATTTTCCAGACAGTGTCACTTAATTCCAGACAGTCCAGAAGAATTCTGGATGGTTGGCAACCCTATAAAGGATCTTTAGAAGCCTAGCTATACACCCCCATGAGGTTTTTAGCCCTTATATTTTAAGTACAGATAACCCAGAGATGAGCAGAGCATTTACATGTTCACCCTATCCATGAGGGACAAGAGTGCTAAACCAGCAGTGAATTTGTGGTTACCCACCTATTCATCCAGATTACATTTGAGTGATGTAAGAGAAGCATGTTACTTTATGTGGAGAGGAAGACTATTCCACGGAAGTGATATTTTCTGTGATACATATCTGTTCCTTCAGCATGTTCTATTTATGTTGCAGTCTGTGTTTCATCTGCAGTACCAACAGGTTAAGGCACTGATACTGTTTATGGCAGTGCGTTGTGTGCTTCATGTATATGCACATATATGGCTCATATTGATATAGCTAGGTCAAATTACTATACCTATAAAGTCCCCATATGTGTTGAGATCTATATGTGTTCAGCAGTGGCGGCTGGTGACTTCAAATCAAAGGGGGGCTGCAGGAGATATCCGAATGGGTGGGTCAATGGGAAGGGGTGCGGACAACTAGAAAGGGGAGGAGCTATGCTCAAAATCACAAAAACTAAACTTTAATTAAATATGCTGCCCTGGGTGCCAAACCCTCATTATGAGAGTCCAATCAAGACAAATGAAGTGCAAAAGAATAAAAATATTTCAATGCATTGGCTGCTTGACAGCTTACTTAATATCTAGATAGAAACAAAAAGGTTGTGAGGCATGAAAAAATAAATTACTTTTTAAATACATTACTGGAATGCCAGTCAAAATCAAGTATAAGAAAAACATGCAGCACTCAGCTCAAACCGCTTCTCCTTGCACTGCATTATAATTTATATTCAGCTTTATTAAAGTACCAAGTAACATGCTGAAAGTAGCAATCTCTGTGATGCCCCCACTTGTAAAAATGTTTATCCAAAAAAGACTTGCTGCCTGACAACTATCTACTTGTTTCATGGGGAAAACATGATCAAAGTAAAAAATGAAAAGCAAACAAGCTCAAGATACATTGCTTAAAGGCTTACTGTACAGGTTATGGACCACACATGAATGGCATTCTGTTTAGTTTACGGGTAAAGCCCTCAGAGATCATTGGAAGTCTCCAACAAGTGTAATGAGCTTCTTAAAATAATGTTATCATGTCCTTTATTACAAATACTGTCATATGCATTTCAATACCCAATGCTTATAGATTATCTAGTTAAGTATTCTCTGCATGGCAACAACAGAAAGGCTTCAGTGTTGGCAGTTCTTTAACAGTATGCTTATTAAAGCTTACTTGCATGTTATGATCTCAGACAAGCTTACCTGATGGTCATTAAAGCATTGCTACTTAAAACACAGAGCAAAAGGCACTTTGAGTAATAAGCATAAATCAACTGTACAAAAATATGACAGAAACCAGACCATTCTGCAAAATCAAGAACAGATGAAAAGCCACTGCAGTACTTGTGTCTACCTTGGATTGGGGGATACCCTGCACATTTACACTGCATGGGGGGGATACCCTGCACATTTACACTGCACAACTGCTTCTTGCCTTGCTTGGACACATCCAGAGTCACTACATGGGGGAGTGGGGTGCAACAAGTATGTCACAATTTGAAATGTCTCTGGCTGACTGATGGCCCAGACACGTTTGTCATGCCTCACCATCAGAGCAAAGCCATACATAGAAGTGGGACAAGGGCCCAAAAATAAGGACAATTTTTAAATATTGCTCTTATAATCTTAGAAAGATAATAGAATAGTAGGTCTTGTATTAGTATGAATTTTCTGAAGGATATGAAATCTGAAACTCAAATGTATGTCATTATTTTCTAACTTCAGTCTTTAATGATTTACCACTAATTTGCCAAAAAACTATTTTATGAAAAATGGACCAAAAATGTGATGCAAAAATATAAAATAGCCACACAATACAGCTGGGAACCTGTCAAAGAAGGGACATTTTTTAATAATACTACTGCTAACTTGAGCAGCTGACAAAATAAAAGAATCTACATGCATTTCTGAAATAAAAGTAATCTATAACTCTGATTATTACAGTTATTTCTAAATTGTAAACCCTCCATGTTTTCTTCCAAAATTGCTATTTTGCGGAGGGATTATTAGGGGAAGAGCAACATTTTGAGCCATATTCGGGGACAGTTGAGAGGTTTGGCTATGCCTAATTCTATAAAGCAATTTGTATGTACCTCTCAACCTGTTAATGCAATAAATCTGGACAAGGCCAAATATACTGGGGGAACATAAACAGTACCAAAAATTGCTCTTGTATAAACTGAGACAGTTGATAGAACAGGTCTTACTTCAGCATGCATTTTTCTGAAGGTTATGAAGTCTGAAACTCATTGTCATTAGTGACTTAATTCCTAAATGATTTTCCAGTAAACCACAAATATGAGGAACAAACCAAAAATAAGAAGCAAAAATCTATTAATTCTGTGAAAATCTGGACAGTTGGGAGGTATAGTTCAGCTGGGGCTGTCTTTGAGTTTGCCACCCTTCCCCCTCACAAAATCATGGTCGAATGGAGCCCTCCCCCCTGCAGCCATTCCAATGTTCCATTACTTGGCTATATCACTCCATTTACCATAAGCACTAAAGTGCATACTGCTTTACTTCTATGATGATCTGGATTTCATTTGAAAGTTTTATTTTGCATTTTACAGCACAAACACTAAGACATCTGCTAAACAAAGCAACGCAGTCTCACAATGAAAACAGGCTTAGCATTAAAAACTTCTCTGCCCTTGAAACGCACATTCAATGAAACAGCATTGAAACCCACATTCAAAGAAAATACATTTTGCCAGTGGCAGATAAAGATTAACTTTGGGCTGTTTTCAAATCATAGGCCCCTTGCACATGAAACATACATGTGCTCTTTGATACACCTTCCTGATTCTACTAAATTATATTCCTTGTACAATACAGTACAGTTGTTAGACGGCATTTTAAATTTATTGTTTTGAACATCTTTCCAGTAAACAATGAAACAAAATGCATGCACCAATGACAAAACTACCCAATTCAGAACATTTCCATCATAAAAGTCTACTCAACCTTCTACAGTCCACCAGTATCAGTAAATATGCACAATCTCTGAAGTAGTAAAAGTCATCTAAATAATTCCACATTAAAGAAATCTGTAACAATGAAGAGGTTGCTGCTAGCAAACAACTTTATATGTCACTGTTTATTCATCTACAAATAAAGTGCCTGTTGCCCTTGAGGAATAAATTGCCTATGTTGCATGCATTAAAAAAAAATAAGCTAGTAATATTGCAATAGGGACTGTATGGCAAACTGATAACAGGCTCATGGTTACTACTCTAGGTATCTTTGCCAAAAAGACTGCAGCATCCACCCACTTTACAACACAGTACAGTATCAGCAATGGATCTATCTATTGTGGGAGTAGAACCCACAGCCTTCTGCATCAAAAGCAAGTACACTACCTGTTGTGCTATTAATGCAAGCAGACTCAAAATAAGCAGCACTAAAGTTTTGTTCCCCTGCAGCTCTCAGCTCCTTGTAAAATCTACTCGACACACAGTTGTATCACTGAACTTTGCAGCACAAGAAATCTGGAAAAGGCCAAAATTTATTGGGGGGGGCAACCAGGGACACATTTTAAACATTGCTTGTATAATGTTGGAAAGTTGCTAAAATAAAATGCTGTGTTACCACCATATATTTCACTGCCACGTCTTTAACCCAGGGGACCCTGTGCAAAACAGTCAGAGAAACATACCACTATGCCAAATCAGCTGTTTTGTAAAAGAGAGGAAGATAAACTTAAATGGCTACCATTTAGTGAATTCAGTTCTCAGCATAGCTATCAGTCTCTTGGCACAAAACACCTGAACAAAGCCAATAATGAGGGGAATACAGCCCCCAAACATTCAGTGAATTCAGTTCTCACTATAGCTCTCAACCTCTTAGCAAAAAACATGTGGACAAAGCCAGTAATGGGGAGGGAATACAGCCCCCAAACATTCAATGAATACAGTTCTCACCATAGATAACTCTCAACCTTAGCACAAATACCTGGACAAAGCCAATAATGGGGAAATACAGACCCAGAAATAGGGACAAATTTCAAATATCCATGTTATAAACTTAGACAATTGCTAGAACAATTTTGTGTTACCATGTATTTTCTGAAGAATATGAAGTCTGAAATTCAAATGCCTATTATTTTTTAAACATTTAACCAGGAAACTAGTCTGACTTGGAACAAAAGACATTTTTCAGCAGAGCAGAGAGAAATGCCAATCACATCTTTGCAAGATGAGAGAACATGCAGACACCACACAGAAG
Organism: Protopterus annectens; assembly: GCF_019279795.1. Taxonomy (NCBI): domain Eukaryota; kingdom Metazoa; phylum Chordata; order Ceratodontiformes; family Protopteridae; genus Protopterus; species Protopterus annectens. The sequence continues at coordinate 238,139,939 of NC_056733.1, read as the reverse complement.
GCACCCCAGCCAAGAATCAAACCAGAGAACCTGTAGTTGTTAGGCAACAATGCTGCCAGTGCACCACTACACTACAGACTTTGCAAGGAAAAATGTAGATACAGAAACCACAGATTTTATGAGGAACAGAACAAATATGAGGCAAAAATCTGCAAGTTTTTTTAGAAATGGTGGTGGATAGGGAATTCAGGTCCTTGCCACCTGCATCCAAGGTACAGGGTTCAAGCCTGAGTATCTCTATCCACCACCATTTGCTCTCTCTAGCCACCAGTATATAGTAACTGGGGCATTACACACACACACACACACACACACACACACACACACACACACACACACACACACACACACCTAAATCCTCCAGCCAGCAACCAAGTAGCAAAACGACCTGAAGCAACCCATACCAGTGACCAAACACCTAAATCAATCCAAGCAGCAAAACAATCCTGCAGCCAGTGACCAAGTAGCAAAACGACCTGAAGCAACCCAACATCTAAATCCAAGCAGTAAAACGACCTGAAGCAACACACATACTCACTTATCTGATGTATGTCTGACCAAGCAGCAAAACCACCCGAGCAATCCAGCGACCTGAAGCAGCAAAATCCAGCCAGCGACCAAAACCTGTTACACCTACCTCCTGAATGAGTCCGTGCAATGAAAGTCCCACGAGAGCAGCTCACCTCTTTCAGTCCTGATTGGATCTGCCTGCAGCTGAAGCAGTCCGGACCTCCTCTTCTGTGCGGTCATCCCCGCACTGATTCCTGTGTGCATTTGCAGCAATGATTGCTGGGTACATGTCTTTCTCTATCCGGACTGCAGTCTAGACTCGTGTTTTTTTTTCTGTTTGTTTTTTAGTTTTACAGATTTTTATTTATTTTTTTTCTAGGTGGGAGGGCTGCAGTCCGGCAGTCCGATACCACGAGCCGCCTCTGGTGTTCAGCTAATGCCTTATGCATGAGGTTCTTTCACTATACCATGTATCTCAGTTGCCATCCTGTTTCAGCAGATGGGAGGGTTCTTCTGGACAGTTGGTAGATGTCTGGGACAGCAATGTAACACCATGCCAGATGACATCCTTGGTACATAAGCTGACTGTACTCAAACTGTTTTACCACTGGTATTCATGCTGAATTGCTTATTTGCATATGTTCTATGTCCCATCAGCTATAATGATACATAGTAACATATCTCCTCTGGAACTTAGAGGCATTGAAACATATCCCCTCTACAGCTCTGATACATAGTAAAATATCCCCTCTACAACTAGACTGATGTATAGTAACATAATTCCTTTGCAGCTGTGATATGTAGTAACACCTCCACTGCAGCTAAAATGGTACTCAGTAACATATCCCCTCTGGAGCTTTGATACATAGTAACACAACTCCTCTCCATCAACAATGATATATAGTAATAGAACATCTCTATTGTTGATAGACTGATATGTAATTAATTCCTCTACAGCTAGAATTATTCCAGCTTTGCTTAAATTGCAAGGATTAGAGTATGCCACACCTCAGTGGAAACAAGTGATGCACCTTTTTATTTATTTACCACCTGTATATCTGCAGCAACTATAAGATTTGAAAATAATAACACAATTTTAATACAACAATTTTAATAATACACGGGACACATATGTATATACATGTATAGGTAAACATATGTGTGTGTGTGTGTGTGTGTGTGTGTGTGTGTGTGTGTGTGTGTGTGTGTGTGTGTGTGTGTGTGTGTGTGTGTGTGTGTGTGTGTGTGTGTGTGTGCAAGATGGAAAAGACAGTCAATGAAATATGGAGGTAGAGTAGGAACACTAAAGGCCTTATTTAAAAAAAGAGAAAGCATGGTATACATTGTAGTAGCATAAAATATCTATGTCTATGGCTGTGGAAAATACATGATTTTAACAATAGTCAGAAGGCAAGGTTTTACAAAAGAGACATAGCCCTTCTGGTAGCTAGCATAAAATGAATAAATTACATTTTGACAGGCTAAAACCCTAGCTGAAAGCAATGGGGTTGCCACATCATCAAGAAAGAATGAGTAAGTAAAACTTGTTGATATTATGGGAGATGTATTCTGGAGGATCAGGTGGATATTTTGCAGTTTTGCATTTTAACTTAATACAACAGGAGGAACTGACAGGGCCATTTGGAAAAGGGGCATTTCAACTATGATAAGGCACAGCCTTTTTCACAGCAAACCAAGGGCATAAATGGCATTCCATAATTTTTCTGACTATCTATCTACTTTCTCAATCAACAAACGCTATAAATAAAAATCTAAATGGTCACATTTGGTTTTATACAAGTTATGTTTTAATTTATGTTCTAAAACCATGGAGAAATATGTGAGCAAAGTTTTGCCAGCATTAATGGTGTACATTGCAGAGTAAACAGGAGCAAGGATCAGAATATTTAAATTATCACATTTTTTTTATTTTTTATTTTTGTCCTTTTACTGTAACAGATTGGTCTGCGGTTTTAGTGGAAAAAATTATTTTACCTGGGCAGTGATATGGTGGTTCATCATATTTTACTAATACTTATTTATCAGTGCTTAAGATACTTATGAAATACCCACAATACAACTGGAGGTTAATAGGTGAAAAGGTTCAGAGAGTTGAGGTGTAGAAGGTGGGTTTAGCAAAAATGTTCCCAAAGCCCAAGCCTGGTTTTGTTAAACCTGAAACCACCTTTCATTTGGGATCCACAAGTGGGTGGGACAGGTATGACATGTTTTGTTAGAAAATACCCAGGAACGTATTTTGATGTTAAATGTAGACATTGATAAAAATAAAGTGCATGCAGAAGGTGATACACTGGCTTATTATGACAGCATCTAAAGAATCTTCATACTAGATAAAAAGAGAAAGTACAAATGTTTCCAGAAGAATGCAGTGACTTACATGACTGAAAAAGCTCTTTTTCTCAAGAAATGGATCTACACCCAGAGTGCCTCATGGGACAATGTAATACATAACTAGAAAACGCTCAGTGCATGGTTGACTTACAGAAATTCAGTTGCATCTGTTAAAGTTAAAGCAGCTCTATTTAAGCAAAGGGTGTCTTGGTCTGTATGCATCTCCTAAGATTTCTTTGGTCTATCAACCTAGAGAGGTAGCATGGGATTCAGACACCTTTTACACACACCAAATGATTATTTACTTTGCACTAGGGCCAAATGTTTATGATCTAGATACAAAATATCCCTGGACAGATGAAAGTAGTGTTTCATAGATTCATAGATTAGTACTAGGCTAACTGTCCTTGTGGACCATTTTAAGCCTAGCCCATTACCCCATGTGAGAATCAAACCCTGTACCTTTTGCTTGTAAGGTAAACACCTTAACCATTATGCCAACCTCCCACATGTTAAACTTCACCAGCATCCTCGAGGCTAAAGCTCATCAGCAAATGGAGTATGCAAATATCAGTCCCCACATGATGAGGCATGCAGTCCAGCATACCAACAGCTGAAGTGACACAGAGGCCAGACAGAAGCAAAATTATGTTAATGCATTCGTAATGCATGTGGTATGGATTCTGCATAATTGTTAAATAATGATTTCAGATTAATAGTAGAAGAGGAAGAAGTGTCGTGATGACTATTGTCATTCCATTAATAATACCATATCATGTCAGATATTACTCACCCCAGTTCCCTGTGTTACCTCAACTTACTGTTGCTGTCACAATGGTGTGACCCCATGAGGTTATTCAGACCACATAGTGTCCCTGCACTACAGTGTCACTATTACAGTTAACTGCATAATGAGACTTGTCCATGAATCATTTACACAGGCTTACAACTTGAACAAATGAGTGATTCAGCATGACACAGGGCACTACAGCTGCCGATATCCATATTTACATAGAGAAATGTAAAAGATGGAATATAAAATGAACGTCAGTCTGTTACATGTGCTTAGGTTAGAACTGTACACTTATTGTGTTGCCTCTTCTTTTATTAATGATCTTGCACATGATGAGTATCTGTTTTGAAAAGTACATGTCAATCAACACATTGACCCTCCCAGGGAAGGTATCCAGAGTGCTTTATGCATTTACCAAGGGAAAATATTAAAATGATACATTATATTCTATGAATCTATGAAGGCCTGCCTGCTCTGAGCACTGAGTTATATATATTTCAGATAGTATTCTTGAATGCGTCACAAGTGTTCAGTATTAATTTGTTCCTCACATTATCGTTTTCAGATGTTATTTCATGTACTTCTTCCTGTTTGCAATATGACACATCCTATGTTCTGCAATTTAAAATTTGTTTTTGTATTACTCTGTAATATCTCAACCTCTCAGGTATTTCACAAGGGTTCATTTCAGGGCATGTGGTGTTTCACAATGTTACTATTAAATGTCATCTAGAAATATTAAACATTTAAAGATTCATTGTAATGGCTAGATGTAAACTTTTCACAAATTGTTACAATAATTTAGGAACAACATAATGACTTATGCAACTAACAACTTTACCTTTGCATACTCAGTTATCTCAAAAACAAAGTAAAATTTTAATTACAAAAACCCTGGTATAAACTGGCACCCTAGAGTAGACACACACAGGCACTTATATATATAGATACACACACATACACACACACACACACACACACACACACACACACACACACACACACACACACACACACACACACGTACATATACACAAACAACACTGAGAAGTACTACACTAGATATATACCTAAAAGATCTCATGTTATAGTGTTACAAGTGTGTTATAAAGACAGACTCTAAAACCTCCAAAGAGGTTGTCAAGGTGCCTGTATCCAATAGAATATAGTTTGCATGTATTGTCAATGATCAAATAGTTTAACTCAAAGGTTAAGGCTGCTAGCCTGTCTCAGTTATGATGGCAATTTGATCCATAGTGAAGTCGGCTTTATTGTCATTGTTTTCTTTAGATGTATTATGTTTATCAGTTTCAAGAAGGAAATTGTTGATTTTGCTGCAAAGTTAAAATGTCTGTCTCTGTATTCACTCTCAGGGGTTTCTCCATGTAGACTCATCTTGCATTTAAAGGAATTCATGGCTCTTTAGTGATGGAGATATTATGTGGCAAAGTTAGATATTGTATTGTAAACATCAGAAGTGTTATTCATAAACACTGTGTATAATATTTATATGTGATAAGTAATAAATACAAAGATGTGTGATTTGTAAACAAAGGCAAAGCAACCATGGAGGCACAGATCACCACTGATACAAGGCCTGCAGGAAGACTATGAAAATGAGACCAGTGAAGTACTTGTGGGAAGTAACTTGATTCGTAAAGTGCGTAAAGTGCAAACAGCGACATGTGCAGTACCACTCATACCCGTATATTTGAAGACAAACAGCAGTAAGTGAGTAAACAGGAGGTAAAACATGGATTATATCCCATTTGTAATTCCTCATATGATAGCTGCAGATGGTGCCACACTGTAGCAGCTGGAGCAGCAGCCCTGTCAGTCATGTGATGTCATCAAGCCAGATGGTGCTTTCAGCCTTGGCTGCCATTTATAGCTCTTACCAGGGGTAAAAAGAGAGGTGCTGCATGGATGCCTAAACATTGTATGAGTAATCCATTTATGTTAGCTTTTTCAGGAGCCAACAGGCAATGTAATTAGAATACTCCTGGCATCAGTCAGCCACATCCTGTAGCAGTTCCCATATTACCTGCTAGCCCATGAGACCAGTATATAAGGATTCTTGAGATGCTGGCCAAGGTTCCTGCCAAAAGATGAGTTTTCCACACAGTATGCCCCCAAGCATTCCTGATGCTGTGGATGACACACACATATTTGTAAGCAGGCCATTTATGGATGATATGACCTCATACCTCATCAGACATGACTATTACTCTGTCATTTGCAAGGCAGTATATGATTACGCAGGCCAGATCATCATTTGTGTGCCTGCTGCCCTTAGCATAACTATGATAAGAATGCCTGACATTCCAGCACCATGCAGCATACATCTGAGATGGGACACTCCTCCTGCAGACTTCTGTTGAGAGGTGCTTGCTGGTTATTGCCTTGAATCATGACTGTTAATACTAATAATATCCCACAGACAGCAGCTCAGTAGGTCTGTCTTCATGCCCAGTTTCATGGCAGTAACACCATAAAGCAGGTATTTGCCAGTTTTAAATGTGTTTTAATTGTCTCAGGGACTCTGGTGACATACTGCAATTTATCCTGCAGAAGGCATGCAAGATCTTTACAGTCTGCGGTATACTGCATAATATGGTATATGACAATATGGTTACCCATCCAGAAGATAACACACCTGATAAGGGAGAAGAACATTAGCCACTATTCCACCTCTACACTGAGGAACACAGCTAGCCTTATACACAAGGGCACAACAAGTATAGAGCAACCTTATCACCCACGTTTTCAGAAGAAGGTAAGGTGTCACCTCTAAGAAAAAATACAATGCAATGTATATGACAGTGGTTTATCTCAGGTAAATATGAAAGCATTAGCAAGGCATCAAATCACTAATGTCATTATTAGACACAGCATATATCCACAGTACATACAGACTAACATAGGTCATGACCTCATTTCTTACCATGGCCTTGTCTGATATTGTCAGTTCTTTTTCAACATTTGCCAGAGATGGTAGGCTGTGGCTGTGATGTACATGCCTTCATACATGCATGTTACCTGGAGGTACCACTATGGGATGGAAAGCTAAATATACGTCTCATGTCATGCCATCTGACATAGGAGCGTGCATGACAACATACCTAGGTAGTATGAATGATGATGTGCCCACAGTTGATGGTCTCCCTTCTGCACATGGAAATGGTGTCGATAGTTGTAAGACTGAGGGTACTGACTCATGAGATACCAGAAATAAGGTGCTGCAGTCTGTCCCTGGGAGATATAAAACAGAAGTTGCTGTTGTTGCATCATATATGGCTGCATATGCACCATTTCACAGAACTTTCTGGCTGAACTTGTGTAGTTTTTTACACAGTTTGCTCTTGACATTATTACATCTCCTCTACTGCTGTAGGATAGCAGTATAATATCTTGTGAAATGATTAAGCATCAACTCAAACCACTTATGCATCATGGTTGAAGCATTATGTAGTGTATTTCACATCCTGCAACACTCTAGCTGTCCATATTGTGCCTGTATGCTTGAATGCATCAGGTCACCATGTTATACAAGGGCATCACCCTCAGAAATACCAACACTGGCAGAAACACCCTTATGATGCAGGACCTGACTTGGAAGCACCACAGCAAGTTTAGGCCTATGCTGCAATTGTGCTCCCATTGTCCATCTGCCTGTCATAAATATCAGATGCAGAACCACAGCTAGCTAAGAGGTAGGGTTTCTTCCAGTGAGGTGCCCCTACACCCTGATTTAAGTCCAAATGGTCCTCAACAGATATGCATCTATTGACCCCAAGAGTGAAAATATAGGCTCTGGATTACCAGACAATAGAGCTCCTACTACATATGCAGTTTCTAACTGGTACACATTGCTCACATAAGATGCATCATTGGTATCACCACTGGTACCAGGCCCAGGGTCATCAACCACTGAAGAGGCCTGAACATGTACTAGTATGGCATTGTCTGTCTTACAGGTGCTGAGTTGATAAAAAAGCACCCATGATGGAGCACAGCTCCATGACTTCCAGGAAACCAGATCCATACCTCTCAACTTGCAGACATGTGAAATAGGAACAAAGGCCCTTGAAAAATAGAAACATCCAGCTAGAAATCTGGCCATCTAATTAGCATAATATTTGAATACCAAATAACATATAACTCTTCACCCTTCCATTAAGAAAGTAGGATACTAATCAGAAGCACATGTTTAAAAACAGTAAAAATGGTGGAAAATATAAGCAAATTATCAAAGAAACAGTGTAAAATCTGTAGACTTTAATGAACTGTATTACAAAATTCTACCACACAAGATAATTTATTTTGGCTTCAGAAAAAGTGAGTTGTAAAATATGGTTCTTCTTCAAAATTATTGTTGCCACTAGTGTGCTGGTCATGTAATGTGGTTTTCTATGTACTAGACAGCTTCAAATACCACAAGTGATGAGGGGGATTCAGAAAATTGTGTGAAGGGGTATATCAAGCCTGAAAATAGGAACAAACCTCCAAAAATAGGGATATCCTAAATCAGACCTGAAAATAGGAATGTCCTGCCAAAATAGAGACAGTTGATAGGTCAGCCATATACACATGAAGAGGAAACAGAGCAGGCTATGTACAAGGACCCAATGACTCAAATACAAGCAGTGTACAGTCTCACAGAGGGATTCTCAGTGGGAGTGGGTTACAGGCAGACTCTGAGTAAGAACTTCAGCAATGAACAGGGGAATGGAATGCAAAAGTGAAGGTACATGGGATGAAACTAAGCACACATGACAGTGGCAATGACAGAAAATTGTGGAAATCAGAAGAAGCTGAGAATTTAGATAGAAGGGAAAATAGGGGAACAAGTTAATAGCTTCAAGTATCTGGGAGGGGTGGTTCGGGAGAAGGGAAGTCTGAATGAAGAAGTCAAAACTAGAATCAGAGGGACTGCAGCCAACTGGCATAGAGTCTCAGGTGTAGTAAATGACAAAAGAATGCCGAAGAAGCTAAAAAGTAAGGTGTACAAGATAATGGTGAAACTAGTACTACTGTATGGCATAGAAACCGGGACAGTAAAGGCAGAGCAGACAAGGAACTTAGAGGTGATGGAAATGAAGTGCCTGAGAAGGGTGGTAGGATGCACACTGTGGGATAGACAAAGAAATGAGGACAAAAGAACAGAAGTCAAGTAGCTCCAATTGCATGAAAGATCAAAGAGACTAGATTACAGTGGTTCAGACACATGTGTAGAAAAGCAGAAGACAATCTAATGAAGAAGATTTGGGACAGGCAGGAGGAAGGTAAGAGGAAACAAGGATGTCCAGCAAAAAGGTGGCTGGACTGTGTGAGAAAATTTCTGCGACAGAAAGGCATGAGTGTCAAAGAAGGCAGGACTGCAGCATTAAATCGAGAGAGATAGTGGCAGTTAACACAATACCCCAACCCCATGTAGTAAATGGGGAAAAAGGTGGGGTTGATGATAATGATCCAGGTGACAACCTATGAATTGTAAATCTTGAACAGGCTGAAGGCTCAACTTGGGGTAATTGACTGCAATGCCTAAGTGGTTGCACAGCTGGAGTAAGGTATCCCTGGCTGTGATCAAAGATACTCTTGTTGTGGGGACAGTAAGGAGCCAGTCAGCCAAGCACAGGAAGACCTGGAATCCATGCAGCTTGACCTAGGCTGCAACCACTGCCATGCACTTGGTAAACACACAGGGGCAGTGGTGAGAACAAATGGCAGGGCCCTGAACAGGTAATGGCTGGCTCTCATCTAGAAGTGCAGGAAGCTCCTGGAGTGCCTGTCTATCCTGATAATATGGTAGGCATCTGTGAGGACTATCAAGCACACCCAATTGTCCTTACTCAGAAGAGGTAAAATGGAGTGCATTGTGACCATCTAGAACATAGTCTTTTTCACAAACTGATTGATTCTGCTTAAATCCAGAAATGGCCTGATGTTCTTTCTCTTTTTGCATACTAAAAAGGATCTGAAACATACCCAGGATCCTTGCTGGTCTGGTGGGACCCCCCGGATTACTCAGTTGGTCAGAAGCTTGTGAATCTGTCCAGCTGCATGCAATGTCTGATGGGGTAAAACATCTGGGAGACACTTTTGTTGAAAGTTTGGAACCTTAAAAAAAGGAATGTAGTAACCTCTAGATATGACTCTTAACAACCATGTGTTCAAGGTGATGGCCTCCTAAGCTTTTGAGCATAGAGCCAAACAAATCCTGACTGCCTCCAGAGTAGGACAGCCTGGCAAACCTTCAGGGTTGCTGAAAGGGTCCACTGTAGAAAGCCTCTTGGAACTCCTGATTCTGTGGACCACCCTTGTCCTCAGGTGGTGTTCATTATGATTACCTCCCACAACTAGATCTGAGGATTAGGGTGAAGGAGCATCCTAAGAAGACTGATGCGAATTCCTGAAAAAGAAAAGACACTTACTCCCCTTCTGATTCCTTGAAAAGGTCCATTGAGGGATGGTAAAGTGCTCCAACCATGGAGAACTTCTTCCTATTTTGCTCATTCCTCATTAGCATATCCTTAACTTATGGCTCAAATAAGGAAAAGCCATCAAAAGGGGCATTGACAAAGGATGCCTTCAAGCAATCCACAAAGTTGCGTAAGCACATCCAAGCATGGCACTGTATGGCAATACCAGAGCCAGCTGCTAGGGATGCTCCACTGGCTGAGTTTGAAATGAGCCTCATGGAAACATTGACGATGGAAAGCAGAGCTCTGAAGACTGCCACATCTTGACATTCCTTGACACTTCAGACACCAGGTCATGTTCAAGTCTGAAGTGTGATAGATAACTAAGAGCTGTCAGCACAAATGTGGCTGAGTCATAGGAGTGCTTCCCTAAATGATGCAAAGCCCAAGAATCCCTGTTCGGGGGTGGACCGAAGGCCTATCCTCAGAAATCTCTTTCTTGGTGGCTGCCACCACCACAATAGCATTGATGACCTGACCCTTACTTCAATGCGGCCAGTCCATGGGGAAAGCGAGAATCTTATATGGCTTCCTGGGGATAGGCTGCACCATGTTTGGTTTCTTCCATGCCCTCTAGAACACTAGCTGTATAAGAACATCTTGAGGGGGAGCCACCTAAGGTATGGATGGGCCTACACTGAAGGCCTCCAAAAATACTGACTCCTCCAGAGAGGGGACTTCAGTGGTCCAGCCTCAGCATTGGTGAAGCAGCTTGAATAAGTTGCCAAAAGAGGCATCATCTCACAGAGACTTAGGAGAACCCTCTCCATCCTTGAAGTCAGTATCATCTGTGACAGACTTCTCCAGGGAGTTGAGGTGTTTCCTCTTACACTTCCTCTTCAATGAAACCTCCTACTCTGGTGAAGCTGGGTAGGACAGGAAGAGGCAGGACGGAGACCCACTGATGCAGGCTGTCCTGGAGCAGACTGATGACTGGTCACAGGCAGAGATGAGAAAGGGGAAGGGACACTGGCTGGAGAAACCTAACCCTTTTCCTGAGATGAGAACATCCTCTCTGCAATATTGAAGACTGAGGCAGAAGATGGCCTCTCAGGTCTGAGGGTCCCAGCACCCAAAGGTAAAAGAGTGAGCCCCAATCCCGAAGGAGCTATGCCTAGCCCCAACATTGAGATTGGAGCTGAGCCATTCAAAGCTGAAGCCCCAAGAGGAAGAGACAATCCTAAGGCAGGGAATGTCAACTCCAACCCCAAAACTCCAGCTTCGACACAACAGCTCCAAGGTCCTGATGTCTCTGAGGGAGCTGGAGTCAATGTGACCAAGGAATGAGTTGGAACCAAAGATGGCCAAGCCATTGGATCTGACCTAGAGGGTGCAGAAGCAGCTGGGCACCATACATCAGATCATACATTATAACCACACCAAAGTCTATCTTAGCCAGTATATCAATAATGGACACCTCAGGCAAAACAGCCAGCAGCATTGTCATTGTATTTTTTACCTACTTTTGCTTTCATAACTGCTGGCCATCACACCCTCACCATATAGGTTCAGCCCAGTCATTCCTCAGAATATAGGACATTTCCAGTCATGTACTGCATTGAGAACCACCCAAGGAATCTGTCATACAAAGATTTTGAGTTGCTTGTCCCAGATGTCTGCAAACAATTAGTTTCCACTGTAGTCTAGCCAGATGAATGCCTCTTGCTCTCTTCTCCATGGCTTATCCAATCGGCCAACCCAGGCTTCTAAGGTAGAAGGCCAGTATCACCACAGATCCCTTCTCCGCAGTCCACCTGCCAAATGTTTTTCTGTCTGCCTGCCACTGTGAGTCCCCAACCCTCCCTGTGGTTTTACAATGGAGTCTTCATCCACATGGACCACTCAGGTTTTTTCCCCTGTCCTAACCCCATCCTAACCCTTCTTCTAGTGCTACCACATTCCTCTATCCCACTCATTTGCACTCCTTCACATGCATAGATGAGGGCTACCATCACCAGCCTAGGTAGGCAAAGATCCTAATCATCTCCACAGTGTCTCATACCAATTGCCCACAGACAATAATCACACACACTTTTCCCAAGATGGAAGAACCACAGCCACTCTCTTCACATCCTTCCCTGCACAGCTTTCCAGCACCCAATCTGCTGCTCAGACTTATGTCATCCAGATCATAGTTAAGACTTTAACCCTCTAAAACCCAGATCTGGACTGGGCCAGCAGCATTGTCTCATAGGGTGACAGCAGCATATCAGATGGCAGATGGCGGTGCCACAGTCTAGGGTGGCTACCAACTTAATGGCCCTCTTAGTACAATTTATCACGTCATTCACTTTATTTATTTATTCATTGCTGACTGTACTATTCCTTCCTTCTTTATAAGTTGAGGGTAGTTATTACCCATGTGGTCAAGTAGATCAATGAGGAGCATAGCTCAATTTTTTAATTACTCCAGAGCAGTATCTGGCTAGGCCAGTTGATCAGAGTCACACAAATGAAGGCAGAGGGACCTAAATCTTGTACTACAGGAAGGAGCTTGTTAACAGCTTGTAGTCTTAATCCTTTGTGCTAAATAGCAGACTGCCACTGCACTAATGTCCACACAGTCACCTCTGACTATCAGCTCTACCTTACCTTATAGTTCCCCCCAAGGCTCATAAAGTGCTTCATCCTCCTGATTGCATTAAACAGAATGTATGTCTCCTGCTGTGTAAAATTCATCTTTTGCTTTCTATAAGATGATTACATCTGAGTGACGCCTCCAGGTGCATCTGCAGTTACCTCCTACTGCTTTTCTAGGTGTCAAATATTGCTTGTTTGTATTTACATTAATAATTCCAAAACCATGCCCTGTACAAGGTATCAGAACATTTTATTGTGAAGCATACATGATGGCAGACACAATTGTATTGATATTTGACCTATGTCAATGAGTATTTGTTAGAATTGTAAGGTGATAACTTTATTTTTTAAAGACTCTAGCCACACCCACTAGGCGTTAAAGGTGCACAATCAAAAGAGCTGTACTGGAGGGAATGAGCAATAAATATTCAACTACATATGAGTATTGCATGTGAATAAAGTAATGGGCTTCATTACATAGCCACTACATTATACATAACTGCATTATATTCATGTTTGTCCATCTGCCTTACAATACAGATACATAAAATGACCAAAAATAAAGAAAAGTACCACAACAGTATGCATAACAGGAGAGCAGTGCACCAAAAACAGTAAGCAATTATTTATATGTATGATATATATGTGTGTGTGTGTGTGTGTGTGTATGTGTGTGTGTGTGTGTGTGTGTGTGTGTGTGTGTGTGTGTGTGTGTGTGTGTGTGTGTAGATATATATATATATATATATATATATATATATATATATATATATATATATATATATATATAGCAACTGATCACACAAGCCAGGACTGAGCACACATGCCTGCTCAACCTGGTTGACTTCTTTGAGTCAGTCACCAGAGCTGTGGATGAGGGAAAGGCAGTTCATACAGCCTACCTCGATCTGGCCAAGGGCGTTGATACCATTCCCCACTCAGGAATTATTGATAAACTCACCAGACTAGGCATCAACCCCTATATCACAAGGTGGGTTGCAAATTGGTTCACAGATAGAACCCACAGTGTGAAAGTAGCAGACTCCAAGTTAGACTGCCGACTAGTCATGCGTGGATTCTCACAGGGATCAGTCCTGGATCCCCTCCTGTTTGGCATCTACTTCTCAGAAGTCTAGGCCAACACTGAGGGATTCTGACTGACTAAGTTTGCAGACAACTGCAAGCTGGGAGCCATTATTAACTCCCCAAGTGATGTAGACATCCTACAGAAAGGCCTTATGGAGACCGATGAGTGGTGTCAAAACCATGGCCTTAAGCTTAATGCCAAAAAATGCATCGTCATCCCCTTTGTGAAAAATTTAGTTCCTACTAATTACTGCATCGATGGGTGCCCACTGAACACTGAAGGCATTATAAGAGATCTGGGGACTAAGGTTGACAGTAACCTCTCCTTCAACCACCACATTGCCACTGTGGTCAGAAAGTCCTTGTATGTGGCATATCTCATTACCAAGGGTTTTGCATCCAGGTAAGAGGTCATCATCTCTCTCTGCTCTTCCCTCATTAGGCCAATCATTGAGTATAATGCCCCATTTGGCATGTACCTTACTAGACACATGCAGCAGCTGGAAAGGCCAGAAAAGTACCTCATGAAGACGATCTTAGGTCTTAAACACAGTTCCTACATGGACAGACTCAAAAACCTCCAGCTATTCTCTGTCTCATATCATCTACTAAGAGGCGATCTCTGCTTGACTTACAAAGCCATGTCTGACCCAGCTCTGTTAGAAATGCTACATCTAAAGAAATCCCAATCCCCCCGCACCACACACTCCAAAGACCTCAACCTCATTACCACAATCAACAGAACGTGCTGGAGGGACAGGATCATAACCCAGAGACTGCCTATGCTGTGGAATAGACTTGCCATACATGTCAACCAGAGCACCTCACTGGCCCTCTTCAAGAGAAATTTTGATGAGTGGATGGGAAATAGAAAGTTCACCCTGGGGATCACTCCAATGGCTCTACTTGATAGAGGCACTGGGAACTAACGTCGGGTGGCACGATGCCAGGGCACTTCTATGGGCTAGGCTTGTAAAGGCTCCAGGGCCATTAGCCTAGTACACATGTATGAACCTATGAACCTAACACTACACTAGTGGGGATCAGAGAATTTGCCTTTTCCCTACTGTAGAGCAATCTCAGAGTTGTTATATATAATTAGCACAGGGTGTATGGGTGTTTGTCTCCCCGTGAAAAATATTTAACTTTTTTTGTAATTTCTGTTAGGTTGGTGTCTGAACATTTGTGCTCGATCACTTTTGGTTTGATATTTTGATTATTCAATGTAGGAACATACACATGGTTACCAGTGCTTTGATTGAACTAATTTTTGTTTGAAGAAAGTTAAAGATGCTATGTTTAAGTGGACATTTGAATTATCTCACAATCACGTAATTGGAGGGCTGGTTTGTCAAAAAGCCAAGTGAGTGAGTGTGTTTGTGTGCATGCATGTGTGTGTGCATATGTGTGACTGTAGGCTTTTTGAGATAAGGGGATACCTTTAGTGTGTGTGTGTGTGTGTGTGTGTGTGTGTGTGTGTGTGTGTGTGTGTGTGTGTGTGTGTGTGTGTGTGTGTGTGTGTGTGTGTGTGTGTGCGTGTGTGTGTGTGCGTGTGTGTGTGTGTGTGTGTGTGTGCGTGTGTGTGCGCGTGTGTGTGCGCGTGTGTGAGCCTGTCTTGTGTAGTGGTGCTGTTAAGGAAAGCTTTTTAAGATAAGATGTTGGGTTAGGGGTAGGATTAGCATGCATTACTAAGGCGGGCAGTAGGAAACACTTAACAAGAAAGTGTAGCAATTTGATAAACCTATTCAGTATAATAATGGGTTAACAAGACAGTAACACTTGTGCAGAAGCCCAGAATTAAAACCAGGAAAAAAGAAGATTAAACACAGAACTACAAAAGGGGCTAGAATTCGGGTCTGGTTAGACTTTACAAAAGGATTCTCCCTTATCAGACACCTGCACCAAAGATAGAACAACAGAAACTCATAAATGTAAAGGTTGCGAGTACAAGGGCTGAAGGTGAACTGACAGAAAACTCTGAGATAATAATCATTACAAGATCAAGTCTGCTCAGAGACTTAAATTACAAGAAATTTTAGCACAGAGACAGAGGAATGGAAAATTATAATGTGGTATCCACTCACACTAGGACAGAGGGAGAGCAACCTGAATTAAAAAGACAGCATTTGAGAGATTTGTGCAGGTAAGAGAGAAAGTAAAACAGAAAGTGAGCCTTGTCTAGAATTATGCTCTTTGCAGGAAAACACTGAAGAAGTTGCTATGTCAGTGTTTTGGGAGGGTGAAGTTGCATCCATCACCTTGAGACAATTTGCTGAAAACTGAGTTATTTGATTTACAAGTAAGCCATCTAAGCTATAAGAAAGCAGAGTGGAAAGATGATATTAGGACAAGAAAGCATATAACCACATTGGTAATGAAGAATAGTGAACAAGATAGTCCCATTAGCACTTACCCCTATTCTGAGTTACAGGAAACCTCTTATATAATGAATAAACAATGACAGGGAAGAAATTATATATCAACTTTTAGTGTCAAAAATCTAACAGGACACCACTAACAAAGCTTGCCCATAATCACATATTACAAGGGCAGCTCAGGATAGTCAAAAGAAAAGCATGATTATTAGCCATAATTTACTCATTAAGTGGCACCTCATCTTAATTTAAGAGTCCATTAATCTTAATTCCTATTATCGATGTGCTAGTTGGATGCACTACTATGGACATTGTGGAGCCACTAGTAAAGCTCAGTAAAGGGTACTAGTACATCCTATTAGTATTAAACTATGCTATAAAATTTCCAGAAGCAGGGCCATTATGTAAAATGTATGCTAAGTGTATATACTGCCAAAGAACCAATACTGTTATTCTCCAGATTTGTCATCCCTGAAGGGACACTTACTGACCGAGACACTGCATTTATGTCAATGATACTGCATCAGTTATGTCAGTGCTTTAAAGACAAATAGTTGAAAACATCAGCCTGTCATCTGCAGACTGATGAATTAGTAGAAAGGTTTAATAAAACATTAAAGTCCATGCTAAGGAAAATCACTGACATACTGTAAGAACTGGATTTAGTTGTTACCCCACTTACTGTTTGCTGTAAGAGAAGTACCGCAAGCTTCATCTGGTTTTACCCCCAGTTGAACTGTTATGTGGCAGGTACCCAAAAAGATAGTTTGACATTACTAAGGATGCTCAAAAAGAACAAAATAGTTTATAGGACAGAATAATGCTGGTGCTGTTCATATTAAAATCACACATGCATACAGCTTGGAACATGAAATGAGTTTACAATACAAATTTAACGTATGAGATCATGTAGTAGTGAGAATGTCCTTCATGAAAAACAAATTTCTGGCCAGGTGGCAAGAACCATTGAGGTGGCTGAAAGAATAAACATAGTGAACTATAAAGTTAGAGAACCAGGAAAGAGAAAAGTTAAGCGAATCGATCATAACATCAAAGTACTGAGGTCATGGAAAGTAGAGAATTCTGTAGGAAGCTTACAGGCTGAAGTCCATTCAAGACAGACCAATGAATCTCATCCTGAAGTGCAGTGAGAGTTCTCATCAAAAGCACAGAAGCAGGAGGCAAGGGAAATTGGTGCTGCGATAGCGTTGTCGCCTCACAGTAAGACGCTGTCCGGTTCGATTCTCAGCTAGAGCGTCTTCTGCGTGGAGACATGCATGAATGGGCGTACCTTCATTGAAGGTTGTGCAGCAGAGCTGGCAACTCGGTACGTAAAAATCAACTGCCAGTCATTAGCGGACTGGAGCTCCGCTGTGGCAACCCCTAACCGGGAAAAGTCGAAACACACAACATATGTAGCTGAAAGAACCAAGCTGATAGAACATAATATAGAGACAACACCAGGAATGTAAGTTAGACTGAGATCTTAAAAAGTACTAGAATCACAAAAAAATGTTTGGAAGAAATTATTGAAAAGATGCTCAAGGTAAGAGTATCACAAACAAAGTGGAGCGGCCCAATAGTGCTGGCTCCTATACATCATAGAAGTATTAGATTCTGCAAGGACTTTAGGAAGCTGCATTGCATTTCAAAGTTTGATACCTATTCTATATTCAGAAATGATGACTTGATAGATAACCTAAAGAAGGCCATATACTGAACAAGCCTAGGCCTATCAGAGGGGTGCTGGTAGATAATACTTATCCCCTCTGATAAAGAAAAAAATGACTTTGTAATCCTTGAGGGCCTATTCCAGTGTAAGAGTTACCATTTAGCCTACATGAGCTCCAAATACCTTTCAAAGGCCAACAAATAAAATACTGAAGCTTCACCTCCTATATACTGCAGCATACCTTGATGATATGGTCCTTTATTCAGAAGACTGAAAGCTTCACTTGCTAAAAGTGCAAGGTGCATTAGAATCAATACAACAGGCAAACCTTGCTGCAAATGCTAATAAAGGTAGACGGGAAATGGTAGAAGCCAAGTATTTAGGTTACCTCATAGGAAGAAATAGAGGCCATATAATCTGACTTTTACATTTAACTAAAAGACAAGTGAGTTATTTTCTTGGACTAGCCAGGTCTACAGAAAGTGTATGACTGATTCTGTGCCTATAGTGTATGTAATGAACTAAGAAAAAGATCTTATGTTCTGAACCTGTGTTAGTGACTCCTAACTTTACTAAAGAATTTACCCTGCATTGGAGGTAGGTCTAGAAGTGATATCCCAAGACAGTTCCATGCGTACTACATCAGAAGAAACCTAAGCAATGCAGAAAGGAGATACTTAGACAATGAAAGAGATTGTTTAACAATAAAGTGGATCCTGTATTCCTTGAAGTATTATTTATTTGGTAGTCATTTCATCTTAGTAACTGACCATGCCTTGTTACAATGGCTGAGTAGACAGATGAATGGCAGTACAAAGTTGTGCCACTGGGCACCATCTCTGCAAACCTTTCTAATTAACAGTAACTCACAGGCCTGGTCTAGTAAACTGGAATGTTCACAGGTTCATAGGTAGGTACTAGGTTATTGGCCCTGGGGCCTATATAAGCCTAGCCAATTACCTGGCTTTTGCCACCCAAGAAAATGATTTTCCTGTGCCCCTGTCAAGCAGTCTGCAGAAGTAATCCCCAGGGTGAATTTTCTATTTCCCATCCAGTCATCAAGATTTTTCTTAAAGAGGGCCAATGAGCTTTGCTTGACATGAATGGGTAGCTTGTTCCAGAGTTTGGGAAGTCTCTGGGACAGGAATCTATCTCTCCAGCATGTTCTGTTTATTTTGGTGACAAGGTTTAGGTCCCTAGAGCGTGTAGCTTGGTGGGATTGGGATTTCTTTAAGTGTAGCCTGTCCAACAGCTCTGGGTTTGACATAGCTCTGTATGTTACTCAGAGATCACCTCTGAGTAGGCGATATGTGACGGAGTAGAGCTGGAGTTTTTTGAGGCGGTCTGCGTATGGCATCTGTTTGAGGCCAGTAATCCTCTTAGTGAGGTATTTCTGTGGCCTTTCCAATTGTTGTAGGTGTCTTGTGAGATACATGCCAAATGGGGCATTGTACTCTATAATTGGTCTGATGAGGGATGAGTAGAGAGGAACAATGACCTCATTTTTTCTAGAGGAGAACCTTTTTGTGATGAGGTGTGCCACGTAGAAGGATTTCCTGACTACTGTGGCGATGTGGTTATCAAAGGAGAGACTACTGTCCACCTGTGACCCGAGGTCTGTTATTACACTTTCAGTGTTTAGTGAGCTACCACCTGTGCGGTAGTTCATGGGTACCAAGTTTTTTCCAAAGAGGATGACAATGCACTTCTTGGCATTGAGCTTGAGGCCATGACTTTGACACCAAGCATGTGTCTGTGTGAGGCCCTTTTGTAGAATATCTACATCATTAGCTGATTCTATTATGGCTCCTAGTTTGCAGTCATCTGTGAACTTTATTAGCCAAAGACCTTCTGTGTTGGCCTGCACTTCAGAGAAGTAGATGCCAAACAAGAGAGGACCCAGGACCGAACCCTTTAGTACTCCACTCGTCACTGGTCTGAAGTCGGACTTGGAGTCAGCTACGTTTACTGTGTGGGTTTGGTCAGTGAGCCAGTTGGCCACCCATCTTGTGACATAGGGATTTATGCCCAGTTTAGTGAGTTTATCTATAACTGCAGAGTGGAGGATGGTATCAAAAGCCTTGTCGAGGTCAGGCTAGGCTGTGTGCACTACCTTGCCCTTGTCTATGGTTCTAGTGACTGCTTCAAAGAAGTCAATCAGGTATAGTAGACATGCGCTACCTTTTACAAACCCAAACTGAGTGGGGTCCAGGGTTTGGAGGTTATCTATGTCTTTGTTTATAAGTTCTAAGATGATACATTCCATGGCCTTGCAGACCAGGCTCATGAGGCTAATGGGGCAGTAGTTTCCATGGTCCGTGGTGGTACCCCCTTTGTGGAGTGGGATAACCATTGCTGTGTGCCATTCAGTAGGCACATAGCCTGAGGTGAGGCTATGATTAAACATGGTACTTAGGTGGGGTGCCAGTTTGTTCTGTAGTTCGTGCAGTAAGCAGCCTGGGATGTTGTCTGGTCCCATGGATGCTGTGTTCTTGGCTTTGGAGAGTGCGGTCTTTACTTATTCTTCCATGATTACAGGAACTTTGCATTCTTCTGGTATTAAGATGGGCCCTTTGGAAGGTGAGAGGGGGGTAAAGTTAGCACTAAACCTATCTGCCAGGATGTTGGCAATATCAGTTGGTTCTGTATATTTTGTGCCATTGTGCTGTAGCTCAGAGCAGAGATGAGTGTTACCATTGAGATTCTTGACATAGCTATAGAATGTTTTGTGGGTGTTTTTGGAATCAGTGGCAAGTTTATTTTCATAACTGGCTTTGGAGGATTTTATGAGGGATCTCAGCTTCTTGCTGAGGCTGACCAGGGAGTTCCTTCAATCTTGGGATTTTACTCTTTTTTGCAAAAGCTTCTTCCTTCTGTTGTAGAGTTTGTTTATCGCAGGGGACCATCAGATTGGCTTCCTTTTTTTGGAGGATAGTGTCTTGGTTCTGTTGAGGGTGGCACAATCCATGCACTTATGTGTATGTGCTTATACAGTGCATTTGTGCAAGATTCAGCAGTCTTACCTCTATTTTCCGTCTGCATGGGTGTCGTGAAGTTTGCCACTTCTGTCTTAAGAAGCATGAAGTTGGCTTTAGAGTAGTTTTTGACTGTGGTTTCCTTAATGGTGGGTGGGGGTGGGATATGGATGTCTACGGTGATTAGCTTGTTGTCGTATCTGACCAGCGAGGAATTGACCTCTGATGTGGAACACCGGTTATCCATATTGGTAATGACCAGGTCCAGACTATTATTGCCCCTGGTGGTGGTGTGAACAAGCTGATCCAAGGCATTGGAATTTATGAATTCCAGAAAACGTTGAGCGAATGAGTTGGTACATGAGTAGTTTTCCCAGTTGATGGTGGGGTAGTTGAAATTGCCCATAATTAAAGTATTGGGTTGTACCTTAATATTTTCCAGTATCTTAAGAAATGAAGAGTGGGAATCCTGGGGCATGGTAGGGGATCTGTAACAAGCTACAACCTGAATTGCAGTCTTGCCCAGTGTTAGTTGCACTTGAATAATTTTGTATGCATTATGTTGAGCAACTAGCCTGGAGGTGTGGATATCCTTATCGAATATGGACATGACTCCGCCTTTAGTGTTTCTGTCCAGGTTAGGTGGCCGAAAGGTGTGGTATGAATTATAGCCTGGTAATGCAGGGGTGCTCTCTGGAGCCTTGAACCAGGTTTCTGTCACTGCACAGATGTTGATGCTCTCCATTTTAAGGAGTGCCTCGAGTAAGTGCATTTTGAGGTTTAGACTTCTAGCACTGAGTAGCATTACCCTCAGAGTTTGTTTCCTTGTACCTGTTACAGTGGTGAATTTAGCATTTGAACCTTGCCTAAAAAAGGCACTATAGGGGATGCAAGAGCCTTAGCCAGTATCCGGAATCCCAGGGGCGACAGGTGCAGGCCATCTCTGGCAAAGCATCGTGGTCTGTCGACCATGTCATCCCAGACAGACAGATACTGGATCCGCTTAGAATGACACCAGAAACTTAGCCAATTGTTGAAGTCAATCATTTTGTCCTTGTACTGTAGTATCATTCTGGGCGATGGCAGGATGCTACTCAGGGCTAGGGTCATGCCCTCCTGGGCTACAAGATCTGAGAGCTCCTCCATGTCTCTTTTCATGTAGTTCAGGGAGGTATGTGTCAGGTCATTCACACCAACATGGACAATGACAGAGACATATTTGTACTTGTTGTGGAGTGACCTGAGTGTGTGCATTATGTGGTGGATCCTGGCACCCGACAGGCAGCTGACAATAACTTTCTCCTTGCTTAGCCTGGTGAGTGGGACATCAGTGTGTCTGGCTATAGATTCACCTATGACTATTGTGTTGCATATGTTGTTTTGCATTATGGGCTGAGGTTGAGTGGCACACTGATGTTGTGGGCTATGTGTCATTTGGGTAGTGTTGGGGGGTGTTGGTTGTCTGCGTTTCAGCTTAGGAGGTCTCTGTTGCTTGGGCAGATTTTTATTGAGAGCCTCCATGAATGTGGGTGCGTGCTTTGTGTTTCTTTGTGTGGGTTTTGGTAGTGTGTGTTTTTAAGGACTATGTGTTGAGTGTGGTGTGGTGCAGGTGTTAACCTTCTCCTCTTGACTGTCTAGTCCAGTCTTGGCTTCCAGTTTGGCTATATAAGTGCATCTCTCACAGGTTGTACTTTTGGGTGGTAGGAGGAGAGGGTTGTCAGCGTACATGAGGCAATTGCTACATTGCCCCAAAAAGACCAGATTCATCAGGTGGACAGGAGAAAACACCAGGAGCTGGCCCATGGACATGGCTTGATAGGTGCCTATTAATTTAAGTACTAAGAACTATTTTCCTCTTGACAATTAAGGAAAGTCGAGTGCTGTAGTAATTTTTAGTTTATTTAGTGCTTACAATGAGTTCTGAGCAAGTGCTGAGCACTAGGAAACATTTTTGAGTGCTGAAGCTAAAAAACTGGCTAGTTTTAGCACCAATCCCAAGAAGAGAAACAGGCCACGGCCTGTTTGGTGATCTACAGTCTTGTCCCAGATGATGCAAGGGTTTGCAGGATTGTAGCCTTTTTCTGGTAGATGCCTTGAATAGCAACCAGACCAATCAGGTATTTTAAGCACAGACACTCACTCTCCAACCAGAAAGAGTCAGGAATCAATGCACTCTGCTCCTACTCTCACCAGGATCAGAATATAAGCACAGATTCTAAGCTGCCACCTATAAAGCAGTTATTAAGCTTTCTGGTGATCAGCAGTCTCCAGGAAATAATGTAACTGCACTCCTTTTCTCACCAGGAGAAAACAGAAGCACTAATCCCAAGATGACTATTGAGAAGCAGAATGTGGGCTGTACAATAACTGGTGGTCTTGCAATAGATGCTTAAAGGTAAGATAAAAAAATGGTTTATCCTAAACACTGCAGTGTGCACTAGAGGAGTTAGATGTGAAAGTAGGTAACTTAAGTTTTACCTGTCTAAAAGTTAAGTTTCAATGGAGAGTCACTATTTTTAAAACAGCAAAATAGATTGAAAGGGGGTGGTCACTTTTGTATTCTGGTACTATGGAATACAGTAGGATGGCCAATGAATTTAAATGGTTGAAGGGGAGTGATTTCACAAAATGATAAATTTCTGCTTACTCACATCAGCCAGTAAAAGCAGAGAGGAAATGAGATATGTGGTCAAATTAACATAAGGGGCAGGCAACTAGAAAGACAGTGGTGTTTAAGAACACAACAATAACCGGGTGAGAAGGTGGGAAAATTTCTGTCTGACTCACAAGAAACAGGCTGTGGTCTCCTTTCAAGTTTTAGTATGCAGTTAAAAGCAGAATACAAGTAAAACATGGTGTAAAGAAAACAAATCACAGTATACAAAATAGAAAAAGACAATAAAGTAATAAAAAAGACAACCAACAAAAATCAAACTAACCTTTCCCTCGCAGCAAACCGTAGCAGAATCTGGGTAAGCCTTTCCAGTAGCCCAAGTCCTACAGCTCATAATATTAAGTCCAAATTTGCGAAGTTTGATCCTGACCTCTTACCAATTCCTGTTTGGAATTTGCATATTCTCTCTATGGGTCTGTGGGATTCTCCCACCTCCCAAAAACATGCTTGATGCTTCCACCTCAAACACACCCAAAACTTGAATGGAATCATGGATAACAGTGCAGATTTAGGTGGTGCCTATGGGGGAAGTGTTGTATAGACCAATGGCTTTAAATGTTAGTTGTGATGTGCAGTATCCTTTAGATTGGAGAACATGAATCACAGAATGTGAGCTATTTCAGGTTCAGTGTAAAAACTGGCTGTAGGTGATTTGATCAGATTAGTTAATGTCACCAAGAATAGGCATGGGTATTTGCCAGTGAAAAGTGGGTTGAGGACCCAGCCTACTCTGACCTTCTCTAGGGACAAATATTAACAATTGAAGGGGGTCACCACAGAACCTAGCAACCCTGGGTCAATAAGCTACTGGTCAGCAGGGGTCTAGTTGCCCAGCCTGGGTTACCTGGGGTAGCTCTGTTGAGAAAATGCTGGGCATAAAACCAAGTAATTTACAAACATAAACTAATGATGACTACACTGAATGTAGGTTCACTATCAGGATCCAGCTTACATGTGCATGACATGATGGTAAGGAGGAGGCTGAGCATCCTTTGTATCCAGGAGACAGGATGGAAGGGTAGTGCAACAAAGCCACATGGCTTGGGATCCAAAGTCTACTACTTAATGGGAGGATGGACTAGAAATGGTGTGGGAATTGTGGTGAAGGAGAGTCTTCTGAAGAGATAGAGGGATGTCACCAAAAATAAGTGAATGACTCATGGTAGTCAGACTCCAGTGTAAAGAAAGGGCAGTATTAATAATCTCAACCTGTGCACCACAGCAGGGATATGATACAGAAGAAAAGAGTGCATTCATGCAACAGTAGTAGGATTTACTAGATAAAGCCAGACAACATGAATTGGCATTGATAATGCGAGACATGAATGCTCATATAGGGACAGACATAACAGGATATGAGGACTGCCTGGGTCCACATGGGTGTTGCAGCAGGGATATAGAAGGAGAGGCCATTGTGGGCTTCTGTCTGGCAAGTGGCTTGATGGTGGTCAACATATGTCTCAGCAAGAGAGACGTCACAAGATCACATATGAGAGTGACCAACTTGTAACTCAGGTAGACTTCCTCCTAGAAAGGAAAGGGCACTGGAGTAAAATCAGACATTACAGTGAAACATTTGGCCCACAGCATAAAGCACTGGTGACCACAATCAGTTGCAAGCACTGCCCAGAGAGGGTTTTAACATCAACAGAGACTCGTCTGAAAACCTAGAAGTAGATTGGAGGGAAAGCACAAGAATTGAAGGAAATACCCAGGGCTCTAGCATCTCAGGAAGAAGATGAAATAGTTGAAGTCAAAGAAAAAAAGCCGTATCTCAAAGCAGCATGTGTGGAGACTAAAGAATAGATGTGTGGCTGAGCCTGCTGTAGAAATAAGGTAAGGAATGTTCAATGTCCAGATTAATGAAGTCTGAGATAATACACTCTGTAGCTTTACATATGATTCTAGTGGGACTGGAGTAAAATCAGACATTGCAGTGAAACTACTCGACAGGGGCACAGGAAAATAATTTTCTTTGGTGGAGAAAGCCAGGGTACCTTTTTGGCTAGGCTCGTATAGGCCCTAGGGCCGATAGCCTAGTATCTACCTGTGAACCTATGAACAGCTGTGCAGTACATACATCATATCTAGATTTGGCTAAGCCTTTTGATACAATTCCCCACATGGGCATTTTTGACAGACCTATAAATCTAAATATAAATCCTTATGTTGTGCAATAGTTAACTAACTGGTTATCTGGCAGAATTCATGTGGTTAGAGTTAGAGATGCCACTTCTGAAAGTAAAAAAGCCACCAGTGATGTACCAAGGGACTCAGTGATAAGCCCTCTCATATTTGGCATGTATTTCACGGACCTTCATGTCAACACAACACTTCTGTCCTTTAGGTATCTACATTTGTAGATTACTATAAAATGCGTGCTGCTGTTTGATCTTCCACTAACTCACAATTGTTCCAAAATGGGTTAGACCATGTTAACTGGTACAAGAACAATGCACTCAAATTAAATGTTGAAAAAATATAGCATGGTTAATTTTAATACAGAAACTGTTTTCATATACTGCATAGATGACACACCCCTTCAATTGGACACTGTCATAAGGGATCTAGACATTCTTGTTAATCATTTCATATAGTTTGACAATGATATCTCTACAGTAGAAACCATTCTGTCTAGCTCATCTAATTTCCATCATATCAAAAGAAGTTTTAGTTCCCCTTTACTTGTATCTCATCAGACCCATTACTGAAATTAATGTATCTTTTAGCATGGATTTGTCTAAATATATCACTCAAATTGACAGACCCCAAAGATTCATAACTAAAAAGCTCAGTGGCTTCAAAAATCTTAATCAGGGCAGACTGGCAACCCTGTCTCTTTACTCAGTCTCTTATAGACAAACTCCTGCATGATGTTCTGTGTCTAGCCTTTCCAGCCATGAAAAATCCAATCCTTTAGACCTGTTATTTCTTCAGAGATCAAATGATACCTCAGGTACCCATTTAAAGGAAATGAACCATCACCAACATATAAACAAGACACTTTGGCATGATAGATTAATTTCCCAATGTATCCCCTCACCTCTAGAACAAACCTCCACTACATGTCAAATGGAGTAGCACCCTTGCCACCTTCAAGGTAAACCTAGATAATTGGATAGGCAGTCTTAAGTTCTACCCTGGTCTGTCTTATTTTGTCCTCCTTAAAGCTAGAGAGAACTTTTGAATGGCTTGTAATGGTCTACCATTTGCCTAGTACTTAACCTATGCACCTGTGAAATTATGAACCTTTAGCCATTCTAGTGCCAGTGTACAAGAACAAAGGGGACATTCACAAAAATGGGCAGTATGGAGGTATCACACTCCTACCACACTGCATGAAAGTGTTGGACAGGGTGATTTATAAATGCAAACACAGAGTACTAGAAAGTAAGATGGGACATGAGCACTTTGGATTTAGATCATGATGCAGCACAACTGACCCAATGTTTGCAGTGAGACAGATAGTTAAGAAGAAGCTAGAAATGAGGAAAGATTCTGACTGGCCATTCCTAGACCTGGAAAAAGCATATGACAATGTCCCAAGAACTCTGGTATGGGCAGTCCTGCAATGGTTCAATGTCCCGGATTCATTGGTAGAATAAGTGCTGGCTATTTACAAAGACCCGATGACACAAGTACAGTGCACAGATTCACAGAAGGGCTCCCAGTGGGAGTGGATGTGCTTTAGAAAACCATTTTGAAGGGGATAGATCAAAAAGATGCAGTATGTGGGCAATGTGGAATTAATAGCAGACTCTAAACAGGACTTTTAACAAATGAGAGGGGAATTAATTCAAAACTGAAGACACATGGGATGAAACCAAGTACAGTCAAAAAAGTTGTCATGGTAGCAAATGGGGGAAATCAGAAGAAATTGAAAACTGAGATAGAAGGGAAAATAGTGGAATAAGGGGGACATCTTCAAGTATCTGGGAGAAGTGTTTGAGGAGAAGGGAAGTCTGAATGAGAAGATCAGTGCTAGACTCAGAGGAGATTTAGTCAAATGGTGCAGATTGTCTGGGGCAGTGTGTGAAGTGCTAAAGAAGTTGAAAAGCAAGGCGTACAAAATAGTGGTGTGAACAGTACTTCTATATTACACAGAAACTTAGGCAGTGAAGGCAGAGCAGTTGAGGAAGCTAGAGATGATGGAAATTAAGTGCCTCCATATTTGTAAGTCAAAGAGTACCAGAAATACAAGGCTAAGGACCTGAATTTTGCCTGTGACTTAAACAGAACATGCTGGAGATACAGATATGTGTCCCAAAGATTGCCTCTTCTATGGAACAGGCAGTTCATCCAAGAGAAGCTGAGTTTGTCTATTACCCAGTTTAAGAGCAACCAAGACCAGTGGATAGGGAGTAGGACATTTACACTGGGCCTGCACCCATATATTTTCTGGACAGAGGTAGCTTATAAATGTCTGGCTCTCAATGTCCTATTCAGATACAGGACATCATTTTACTTTTGGGAAAACTTGGTTAGGCTTAGAAATGCCCCTGGGGTTGTTAGCCTAGAAACAATATATGAATCTATGAAACAATTCAATGCTTTAAGATCCAGCCAATTCTTTGTAATATATAACTTAACTAAAATAAACACAAATAGAAAAATGCATAAATCAGTCTCATTTAGTTTCTTGGGAGGAATATAAAGCAAAGCAAACTGCCAAGTTAATGTGAAGTCATTGTATCCAGCTTTAGATAACTTCTCTTGTATCAGAGACCCCAACTGTTTAGAGAGCTAAGGATCCCAAAATAAATGTAAAAGGTCCACCTTATTATCATTACATGTAGAACAAAAAAAGAGATTGATCTGGAAAAAAATGTTTGCCTTCTTACAAGGAGTTAAATATGCGTTATTGGGAATCATAAAAAGAGTAACGTGTAACTTTTTGAAGGGAATACATTTTAAGTTAAGTTGTATTAATGAAGAAAGCTCCAAAGACCTATTCAATAATATGTTCTAGCTAGATCAGTAAGAAGAAATCAAGCTTGGTCACTAAATTTAAAACATATTACCAATATGTAAGAATTAGACAGGGCTTTGCATGAAGCCACAGTACTTCTTAAACATTTTAAAAGTTAATAGATTCCTTAGGTTGAGACTTAAACTCAAACTTATGTATAATTATATATAAAATTTGATTCACTGAAGGAGTATAACTTGAGGGACGATTTAGATTTTTTAACTTGTTCTGATGTATAAATGGAATCAGAATAAGAATCATAAACTATTTTGTCTTTAAGGTACAGATAATTTATAAGCTCAATCATTTTATTATTTAAAGTAAAAATTGGGTTTAGAAAAAGGGGGTTACTGACGATGATGTTTTGGGTTTCACAGAGTTTTGGCGTCACTTTGTATGCTAGATAGTGCTGTATACACATGATTTATGTGCTGCTGTAACTGCTGTCATAGCTAGGTACAAAGTATTCATTACGTACATTGCCAAAGTGGGGGTTCCCTTACTCCTTATGTACAGTGTGCCATAAAGATTAGAAATATTATTTCTTTAAAATATATATATATAATGTGTATATATATATATATATATATATATATATGTGTGTGTGTGTGTGTGTGTGTGTGTGTGTGTGTGTGTGTGTGTTAGAGAAAAGCTAAACAGCATTCAAAATGGGAGGGCCAACCATCACCTAAAGCCAAATTACTACTCTAACTGTGACGTGGGGTTAAATGAATACAACCGAAACTGAAAAATTCTTTGCACACTCTCTAGACATGAACAGAACAAAAGTTTATTTTAATGTCATTTATAACAATGATCAATTAAACGTGTGGGGAATTGAACAAAAGAGTCCACAGAATGAGCATATGTCCCATGTCTAAAGTTGTAGAATAGGAACTTTGTATGTCTGTACTTCATGTGAGAGTCCAAATATGGAAATCATATTAGTTTTCTTGTCATAGCTTACAGATCACTGCCTGATGTACTAATCACTCGTAGGGGACACTAAAGAGTAGTAAAAACACAGTCTTCTTTCCTCGTTACCAAACCAAACAAAAAAAAGTCCATAGAAGCCAAGGAGAGAAGGAAGAAGTGACCAATTTAAAATGAAATGAAATGATTGCTTGAGATTTGCGTTTTTTTGTTTTTCTAGACTTATCTAAGACTTCCTCAGAGCTGCCAATTCGACACTAAAGAGTAGAATGGCATCCAAGCACAATTAAATAGCATTGTGAAAAGTAATTCATGCAGTCAAATCCTGCAAAAATGAATAGGATGTTCCAATAAGGAGTAAATAGCATTGTCAGTGACAATGGATACTAACAATGCACACTGAACATTACCATGGTCTGCATTAATGCTGCTATTTCCTATACATGTTAGCTGTACACTGAAAAGTATTATAGCGCAGAAATGGACATCACAGATTGGGAAACAATAGTTTGAGTGCACTGTGGTAGGGGTACTCAGCACTTCAGTGTGGGTGGAATAAACTCTACTCTACCAATGCAAATGTAAGCCTGCTGCATGAAGAATCCGGTGTTCCGCTTCTGCATTCCACTTTACTAAAACAATTAGCTACTAAAATGTTTAAACTGCTGACAACAACAATTACATTACAAATATGCTGGTGCTGTTGCTATTCTTAAAGCTGTCATACAAAGTAAGAAGCATTTAAATGAATATCTGCAATTACAGACTAAAGTGACTTTATCCAGCTACTAAGTATTAAATACTGTCCCTGTGCTATATGTTTGCCATGCTGGTTCTGTTTTGTTTTGCACCATCTGCTGTGTCTTCATGTTTACTGTGCATCTGTTGCACCTATTATTTGGTCATTTATACACAGTTCATGATGCACAGCTGTCGCAATGTTCGATCACTCAGGCTATCTTTGAAATTACACATTTATTCCAGTGTTCAAATGCTGTCATTTTGTATGTTAGTGCCCACTGCACACCAGCTTTTATTAATCTTCATCCCTGTTCTATGTAACATAAACCTACCATTCTGGGCAACATATGGAGGTGTACAGGAACAGTGGCAATATTATACTTTATCTACATTTATTATAATTTTTGAGGGAAATATGGAAAAAGTAGACACCATTCTGTACTGTAACAGCAACAAACAGAAACACTATAATGCAAGATACCGTGCAAACTATAACACAAATGTTTTACAAGGAAAATGTTAAACTAGCAGATCTTGGCAGAGAAGATAAAATATTTCACTTCAGTGACAGGATACCAGAGGAATAACAGGGTTACGAGCAATTGTCTCAACTGTACAGATTTGTGCAGAATGTCCACATTTGTGTTCCTCCTAAAATCTGTACCTTTCTGGCAAATACCTGAGGATTGAAGTCATTAAATAATGACAAACATTTGAGTTTAAGACTCCAAATCCTTCAGAAAATTCATGCTAATGCAAAACCTATTATTCTATCAACTTTCTAGGTTCAAACAGAAGGATGGCAAGGATGATACAAGTCCCATAAAATATATTGTTAGCACTTTCGTACAACCAGTAGCATGCACTTCTTCAGGCAAATAAATCCCAAAACACCCCTCTTTAAATAATTGGGTTAATTGTTGAATTAAAGCTAAATTAACTCTTAAAGTTACATACCTTTGATGTACAAAGCATAAAGCATAAAACATATATACGACATGTAACATTTTTATTGCTGGATATTTAACCGTATGCATTTATATGTACATAGTTGGAACTGCATTCCTATATATTTTATATTTATATTTTTATATTTTTTCATTTTTATTTTTATGTTGGGTTTGAAATCTATGAAATTGCATTGCTTTTTTATGCTGTGCTTAAAATGAATGAAATTGTATTGTTTATTCTTGCTGGTCTTGGGCTACAGATTTTTTGCTCTAAGAGGTTGAGACGTATGGTTATGTGGGGGGGGGCAGGACAAATAGAAGTACAAGGGCTTTTTTTCCTTTCTGTGGTACATTCTGAAAAGTTTTCAGTGTTATAGTCTTCTGAATTCTTTTTGGTACATAGGCAATCAGTCTGCAGACTATTACACACCTAGCCAATAAACAGACAATGGCTAAAGTTCAAAATAAAACCCTGTACCTTGTGCCTATGAGGTAAACACCTTAAATATTATTTCAACCCACAACCCATTCAGTTGGTGATTGGTATTTTATCTTTTTGCTATATCTATATAATCTTTTTTTTAAATAAATTGTCATTTTAACAAATGTTCTCTCTCATCATAAGCAACATATTTAACAACCACATGATTGATACCCAGCTCAAGCAAAAGGGATGTAGGCTTCATATCTCATTCAAAGAACAATGCCTTAGAACTGCAGCCAGTTCCCCTTAAAACACACTGTCCTCTAGTGTCATTAGTATATATGAACCCAAGTGTCTGGTATGTGGATAGAACCCAAAATAACAGTATCAGTTTATCTACCAATGACCCACCTTGATGAGTCCTACAGCTGAGTTCATCTTTCTCATCCACCACAATTCTGCATTATTCTTGGAAGTTCCCATGTTTGGGACACAAATATAACTGATGCTGTTGAATATGGTAATAACATACACTAACTAAATAAGCAAGATCAGCTTCAGTCCCCTTAGGCTGTCACTTTTGCACTTCTATTAAATCAAGACATAATAATAACAGTACAACATCTACATAGCTCTACTATATCTGGCCAAAATGTTTCAAATATATTTCCTAGTACATTACAGCACAGACCCCATAACAAGTACACAAATTATCAAAATGCATGTACTTGAGCAATAATAGATTTCAAGTAAAAGAAGATAGACAACATTACCACCAGTGTACATGCATTAGGGAATTCTCTGCTACCCCTTTGAGGGGGGGTTTACCCCTTGACTCCCTTCACTTTTATATTCTCACTTGAAGGTCACTTAAATTTAGAAAATCAGCATTCAACAAAAACTAAAAAAATCTGTCTCTTTCTCTGAGATGCTATGATCTAAGAATAAAGAAAGACTATAGATTTCAAGCCCACACATACTGCTACAGTCTGTAGTGAACAAAAAGAATAAATGGTGAACAAACACTCTCTCAGGCAATCATCCTAAGTAACAAATGGGCACTTAGGCTTTTTTTTTAAATATTTTTTGTCCTCTTTGGGACATCATTTAACTGGCCTAGCCCCTATTGCCCCATATCCATGCTGGGTATATGAGCTTATCTCCTAGCCCAGTGGACTTTGGCATTGCTGGGGCCATTTATTTATCCTAAGGACATCCTGGGGGCTTGGCCATCTCCACATCTATCCTGGGAGGTTTTTATATATGCCCTACCCACTGCCTGCTCAGTTTCCCCACTCTCATCAGTTACATTTGAGGGCAACTCCCCTCTTTGAACCATGCCCCTCCTAAAGAAATGTAATCAATAGATGTCCTCCCCCTAGGATGAGCACACCCATCCCTTCCTGATGCTCCATCAGTCACCCGAGCCACTAATCAAACCTAGGTCAACTGGGCTGTGGTCAGGGCTTTATCCCTCTATGCCACAGAAACAGTGAAAGAGCACTTATTCATTAAGTTCCAAAAGGAAAACCCATATCCACTTCTAATAGGTAATATGCAAATATATGCCTTCCAGATTACAAGGGACTGCAACAACTGAGAGTGAATGAAGGGACTATGCAAGCAGATGGGAATAGTAGATGGTATATTTTACCCATCAAGGAGAAGCTCCTCAAACATCAAATGACATGATAAGAACATCTCTGTTATATCTAACATTGGAGACTCTGCTTGATGAGCCCAGTTGTGTTGAATCTCAAGTGGTAAACCAGCAGAACAGAGGGAGCCAAAGCCTACGACAAGGGCTAAGAAACAGAATGCTGAATCAAAGCAGTAAGATACCAAAGAAAGAATGACTTCTGGAGTCATAGCTGAGGCAATAATGCTTGGTGTACACTGAGAACCAAATGGTCATGGTGCAAATATCTATAATGGAGATGTCCTTTAAGCAAGGAGTGGTAGTAGCTATACCTCTACAGAAGTGGTCTTTGGTAAAAGTATTAGCCGCTAGGTAATACAGCTAGTAATCCACTTGGAAAGCATATGTTTCAGATTTTTGAGCCCTTACTTCCACAGAGCAGAGGGAATGAATAGCATTTCCCTCTTCCTAA
The DNA here is from genome assembly GCF_019279795.1 of Protopterus annectens. NCBI lineage: Eukaryota > Metazoa > Chordata > Ceratodontiformes > Protopteridae > Protopterus > Protopterus annectens. The sequence continues at coordinate 238,106,312 of NC_056733.1, read as the reverse complement.
ACTCATGACTTGCTTCAAGAAATGAATTGACTGGCTTAGGTAAAAATTCAGGAACCACCTTTAGAAGGAAATAGATTCATAGGTTCATAGGTATATACTAGGTTAATGACCACCAGGACCTTTATAAGCCTAGCTGTGCAGTCCAATCCAATTGTATTCATATGTATCATGAGCATTTAGGAAGAGGTGGTATGTTAGATAGGAAGTTTCTAGAGGTTATGTGAGGGGAGAGTATGTTAGTTTGGGCATTGCTGTCTGCCTCTGTCTAAAGACATGAGGGCCAGACCCAGGGTGAATTTCCAAATTCCCATCCAGTGGTCAAGGCTGCACTTAAATAGGGTTAGGGATGGACTCTGCTTCATGTGGATGGGGAGCTTGTTCCACAGCATGGGGATCCTCTTATACACATATCTGTCTCACCAGCATGTTGTATTTATGAGGGTTATTCCTAAAGGACATCTGATCCTTGTGAAAAATCAGATATAGTTCCTTACAGATGAAATCATCATGTTCAGCAATTCTAAAATAGAGATAATAGTCACCAGAAAAATTGCTTTCCAAGAAAAAAAAAAAACATTAAATCTGCCAATCTAGTAAGTTCGAACAGGAAGCTAACAAAGTTCTTATTTATGAAGTTCAGATCCTATTGAAGAAAGGGGTTTTCATCAGTAAACAGAGATACAGTACTATTTTAAGGGACTGATTAACAAGATGGTTCTGGCCCACATCCCCATCCTCCTCAAGGACACATATATCTTGACTAAGGAGTAACCAAGGACCAAATCACACCTGTGTTTGCACTATAGCAGAATAGCCAGTAAACTGACTATCTGGGGGTAGTACAAGGAAATGTTCTACCCCAGCTGGAGAAACACTTTCACTGAGTTGCTGATGTCCACTGATCATGCAGCTTCCTAGCAACTTCAATAGCTTAGATCTGGCATTCCTGACAGGAAATCCAATAAGGATGATATAATCTGAATTATAAACCATGCTCAGAGGTGCAGCAGGTTGTCACCTCAGTCACAGGGAACATCCCTGGCTGAGATGGGCAGCATCCCTGGCTGAGATGGGCAGAGTTTCTTTACTGCTAGTGACTTTAGAGCCTGAAGCAACACTTTTCTTGACCACAAGGATGCAATGAGAATGTTTTGTTTTTTACTTCCCTGAACTTTACAATGAAATGTGAGATCAGTGGGAATAGCAAGAAGGTGCACAGTGGAAAGTGTGTCTTCACTACCTCCTTCTTTCCCCAATGCACTGACAAAAAGAGGAAGAGGACCACATTCTCCCAAATTGCAAACCCATTGATCTCTAGAATGTATCTTGGTTGAGTTTAGTTTCTTTGACAGTCATGCCTGACTGTTGTATATCTTTTTTTCATACAATCCATCCATCTCTTGGCTGGACATCCCTGTTTCCTCTTACTTTCTTCCTATCTCTCCCAAATCCTCTTTACCAAATTGTCTTCTGCTTTCTAGCAGGTGACTGAACTACTGTAATCTGTCCTCCTTGAACTTTTCTGCAAATGGAGCTACAGTGGCTTCTACTCTCATGTCATTTCTTCATTGGTTCCACGGTATGCATCTTACTATCCATGTCAGGCACTACATCTGCATCACCTCAGGTTTCCTCAGCTGCTGTGCTTTCACTGACCAAGTTTCTGTGCTATACAGCTGCACTGGTCGCATCACTGTTTTGTATAAATTACATTTAAGTTTCTTTGGAATTTTTCTTTCACAACCTAACCCTGACACTTTATACCAGTTTGCTGCAGCACCTGTGATTCTAACTTTGACCTCATTCAGACTTGCCTTCACCTTAGTCACACCTCCTCCTCAACCTCTCCTCAGGAAATACCATCAAATGTAACTCCCCCACTATCACTAGGGAACAGGTTCTCAGTGCTCTCTCTCTCTCTCTCTAAGGTCAAGAATACTGCATCAGTGGGCCCATACAATATACCAGGCTCCTTCCAAATAGCATGAAGCATAACCTATCAAGCCCTATCGAATCATTATTTAACCATAGCCTCCAAATAGGCTTCATGTCTCATGGATGGAGAACAGCAACCATCTTGCCTCTGCAAAAAGGGTGAGCCATCTACAGACCCTTTAAACTACAGACCCATAAGTCTCACTAGTCTCATATGCAAAGCCATGGAAAGAATTATGGAAATGATCAATAATGACATAAGAAACCTCCAGACACTGGGCCAAGCCAGTTAGTTTTGTCAAGGGAAGGTCATGCCTACTCATCTTGATAAACTTGTTTGAGAAGGTTACCAAAGAAATGGATGAGGGAAAAAATGGTTGACACTGCCTGCTTTGACCTGTCCAAGGCATTTGACACAATACCTCACATGGGCATTGTTAGACTGAAGAAGTTAGGTATAAACCCTTATGTCACCCACTACATAGCCAGCTGGCAGAACCAAGAAAGTTAGAATTAGAGTTTGCATGTACAAAGAGGCCATTCACAAGTGGAGTCCCTCAGGGATCAGTCCTAGGACCACTCCTTTTTGGCATATACTTCTCTGAAGTCAAGGCCGACATCAATGACCACTGGCTGACCAAATTTGCAGAAAAGTGCAAATTAGGAGCAGTCATAGATTCCTCCACTAACACTAATATTCTCCAGAAAGGGCTGACTCACACAGATAACTTTTTATCAGAACCATGGACTAAACTAAATTAAATGCCAAATAAATGCATAACAGTATCTTTCTAAAGGAATTCCAAGATGACTACACACTGATTAATAGCTTAATTTCATTTCTCCCAGTGTGAAAACAGAAATTCATATATGAGAGTCAGTGAATTTGTCTTTTTGGGTAAATTTCAGTAACTGGCTAGTAACTGCACTGCCTAGAAGCTAGCAAAAACGAAATTCAGAGAACCTGAAAGAAAATCAATCATAAAAGGTGATGAGAAAACACTGGCTAGGAAGAATCTGGCAACTGATCAGCAAAAAGCAATTCAAACTCCAGCTTTGGTGCAAGACATGACTTCTAGTAATCTAGAGAAAAAAGTAAGCTAAATGTGCTCAGAACTGATTAAAATAAATAAAACGCTGACGGAGTATATCATCTCAAATAAAAGGATGGAAAAAATGGAAGAAGCTTTAAACAGATATTCAGATGATCTGATAAAACTGCAAAAATCAAAGGTTGAAATGAAGAAAAGGTTGGCTCAAGAAGAGATGTTTCAAAAATGGTAGAATTAGAGGACAGAGTACATAGGGAAAACCTGAGATTGTCTGTTGTATCAGAGAAACTGGAAGGAACATGCAATATTAATTTTAAGAAAGCACAAATAAGCAACTGAACTGCTATTCCACAGCAGGTGTTGTTAATTGAAAGAGAGCGCATATCATGTGTATGCTCCAAACCCGGTAATGAGCAAGCAGCCCAAACCTTTAATAATGAAGATGCAATCTTACCAGCAGAATGAGTTGTTTTTGACAAAACTGTAGCAGAAGGCCAAAGTACTAAAAATGTGAAACAGTAGAGTATTTGTGGAAAATCATTACATACTGTACACCAAGCAGAACAGGATTAAATTTATTCCAGCAATCAGGGAATATCAAGAAGTAGGTGTGAGGTTCAAGCTGCTGTATCCAGCTATTTTCTGAACATTTTTTTCCTGGAGGGTTAAAATCATTCTCTGACGCAGAACATGCAATAGAAGAAAAAAAAAAAAACAGTTTGTCTCACAAAAATTGATCTATCAGACAGAGAGGGATTCTGCATCCTATTCTTTTGATATTAATGCCCATAGAGAGACTATGCCAGTAAAACCTTTTCCAATGTTCTAAAGGAAAATGCTTCAGAGACAGAAAAAAGCATAGCATTTGACTTGAAGAACCATAAGTATGCTGAAAATGAACTAGCTACTGGATTTTGTAGATGGAGATCAACAAGGGGAAAAAAACAGCATCTGAGACATTGATGAATACCTGTGGGATTACAAAACATTAATTACATTTTTGAAGTATAATGGAACAAGAAAACCTGGAAATATTGGAGTTTTCTGACTTCATTAAACTTGTAGGGTACTCCAAAGCTCATGCCATATTTAATGTCATTAATGTCTGGAAGAACATTTAGGACAGGAGAAGAGGAATGAAAGCGTTAAATATAAGTAAAACAATTTTTTGTTTTTAACAGTATTTTATAATACTTGACATTACTGCATGCTGGCACCTCAGCGTTTCGTAAAAATCTACTGCCAATCATTAGCGGACTGGCTTAGGTAAACTGTATGCTATAAAGTAAAACCTTTTCAATTATTTTTGCATGTAATAGGGATACTAAAGTACACAGGTGCGCGTGTTCAGTTTTAAGAACTGTAAGCACTGCAATATAAAAAGAGAAGAAAGGCTAGACAAAATATCACAATATAAGAAAAATTGATATCCTTTTTATTTTTGCATAGGGGGAATGACTGGATTAAGGCCCTTGTCTTGATTTAATAACAAGTTTTAAGGGAAAACAGATAAATAAAAGAACACTGAATATAATGGAATTTGAATAACATTTCCTTCTAGCACATAAATGTTTATAGTGCAATATGTGTAGTGGAAAGCAACTGTATATCTAGTTCACAAATTTCTATGGAGACAATCTGATAAGGGGCAATAAAATATAATACTTCTTTCTTTCAGTGGTTAAGAGATAATGTTTTCTGAAAGCATTTAAGTTGTTTTCTTCATCTGGAAGAGGAATAAAGATAAGACAAAATCAGACAGCACTTAGTGTAAGTAGAAGCAAGGGCTGTACCATGTGTCAGCAATTAGCATAGTTAGAAGTAGTAGAGTAGTGAACTATACTGAAAACTGCAAAGTGCAAATAGATATGCTACAGGACATATATTTGGAGAGAACTGAACATGTGGATTTGATATAGAAATGATTTCAGGATGATTATTCAGTGGAATATCTGTGACAAAAAGAAAAGGGGGAGTACTTATAGTAATTGTAAGAAGAGCTCCAATAGTGATAGAAGAGGGAAAGAAGTTAATAATGGTAGATCTGTAGTACTAAGGGGCTACTGGCAAGGAAGCAGGATTATGTTGACATACATTTTGGTTACTTTTGGTTACTGTTTCTTTCTGTTAATATAATATGGTCTTAAAATATTTCTTTGATTTGTAAATGGAGCTTTTCTTCCTGGGCCTGAACTGAAAATGGGTTTCTGACCCAGTGGACTTTCCTGGTCAACAAATGTCAATTCTTCTACTTTCGGCTTTTCCCAGTTAGGGGTTGCCACAGAGGATCACCTGCCTGCTCATGATTGGCAGTGGAGTTTTACAATGTTGAGTTGCCAGCCCAGCACCCAACCTTCCATGGAAGGCACACACATGCATGCACTCATGCCTAGGGCCAGTTTAGAGTATCCAATCCACCTACAGCATGTCTTTGGGATGTGGGAGGAAACTGGAGCACCCGGAGGAAACCCACATGACCACAGGGAGGACATGCAGACTCCACACAGAAGGCACCCTAGCTGAGGATCAAACCAAAGAACCCCTAGCAACGCTAACCACTGCACCACTGTGGCCGCCCTGGTCAACAAATGTCAATACATAAATAAAATAAATAAATTTATATTCCACCTAAAACTGCTACAATGGAGCTTACAAAAATTTGGGGTGAAATTATTAGATTTTAGCAGGGAATATTACTAATAGATGGGGGCTAGAATTTGATTTGTAACAGTGGAGATGTATCTAGGGGCCCCACAAGGGAAATATAACAACAGAGGGTAGATTCTTTGAAGAAATTTATGAAAATATTTGGTAAGGAAGATGTGATTTCATTAGCAGAAGTTTGGAGAGAATTTAGATATTAATCCCCAAGGTATGACTTTCACGATGGCTGCACATTGAGTAACAGCATAATTCTAGCTCTCCCAGTGTGAAAACAGAAACTTAGGAAAAAAGCAAGTAGAGTTATATTTCTGGGTAAATTTCAGTAACTAGCTAGTAAATGCACAGCCTGGAATACAGGAAAAAATAAATATAGAGGACATGAAAGAAAATCAGGTACAAAAGGTAAGGAAAACACACTGACTGGGAAACTTACTGCAGCCGTTCAGCAAAAAGTAGTGCAAGCTCCAGACATGACTTCCAGTAACCCAAAAGAAAGTACAGACAAGAGGGGGGTGACATTTATTGGAGAAAACTGGCAAAGGAAACATTCCAAACTCCTTAGCTCCTCCCAGGGCAGTTAGAGTCAAGTCACACTCGTCCCCCTGGCTCACCAAATCAACTCTATCCCTCATCCAAAACCAAGACACTACACGGAAACTCTGGATAAAAGCTAAATCGCACACTTACCTCCAAACATATAGGTAACATCTTAACGTGGCCAAAAAACACATAAACATTAAGAAAAAGAACTTCTATCACACACCCCTGACTACACAACCTAATATTCCTAAAAGCTTCTGGAATACCATCAACCAAATTCTCCACCCTGGAAATCCCTCTACACTATCCCCCTGCCCTAACAATACACCCCAGAAAACTTCCATCTTTATTACCTACTTTATTGATACCATCAGTAAATGTTTGCCTACATCAAACCCAAACAATCCCTCTCTCCCAGCCACCCCCAACTTCAAAACTGCCCCTCTTGCTAAAACCCATTCCTAAAAGCTACATTAAAAATTGTTTTCTTAAACTTAAACCATGTCCCCGTCTGCTGACAACTTACCATCTCTCTCTTAAAGGCTGCTGCCAACTCCATAGCATAACCAGTCTCTATTCTCATTAACTGCTCAATCTATGAATCCACTGTCCCTACTCTCTGGAAGAAATTCTACACCATACCTATCCATAAAGGTAGAAACTCAGTAGTACTTTCTAACTATCATCTGATTGCTATACTCTCTTCCCCCTCCAAAATTCTTGAACACTGCATACACAAGCAACTCATGTCTTATCTCACTCAAGAAAACCTTATCACCCCTACACAGCATGGCTTCCGCCCACACCATAGTACCATCACTGCACTCCATTTCTCTAGCCAGAGACAATAATAAACTAGAGTCCTGTCTCTTAGATCTCTCAAAATCCTTTGACACTGTCTCTCACTCCATTCTTCTCTCCAAACTTTCTCAACTTAATCTCTCCCCTTCTACTATCTCTTGGTTTCCAGACACCTCACTAACAGACAGCAAGCTGTCAAATGCCTCTTGCTCTTTCTCTCTTCCTCCCCATAAAAATGTGAGTTCCACAAGGCTCAGTTCTTAGCCCCATTCATTTTAACATTTTACTAATCAACTCCACACCTCCTGTCCTCAGTCATCCCTCATACAGTATGCGGATGACTCCACTATCATCACCATTGCTGACAACCAGTCGGACATGCTGACTTTAACTCAAACCTCCTTCAACCTTACTGAAACTTGGCTTACTAACAACCAAATCATGCTTAACCCTAAAAAGTCAAAACTCATCCTTTTCCTACCTAAACCTCTCAAATATCTTAAATCTTCTTTCACAATCTCCTTCCTTAACAACACTATTATCTCATCTGAACCCCATACTAAGCTCCTTGGAGTAATTGTTGATGACCATCTTAAATTTGACCTCCATGTACAGCACTGTATAAAGAAAACCCACCAAAAAATGGCCTACTACATAGAAACAAAATGTTCCTTACCCCTAACTCCGGAATTGCACTTTCCCAGATTTATCTTCTTCTTAGCTTTTCTACTCTTCTCAAATCCTTACCAACTTACAGTCCTCTCTTATATCCAAACTAGAAGCCATATGCAATATAGTTGCCAGATTTGCAGCCATCTGCCTCCAAAATCTTACCATTGTCTTGTACTCTGTACACTCAGCTGGTTAGAGTTTCCTAACCAACTCTCACATACTCATCTTCTTATTATCCACACCAACTTAAACAAGTCTACCTCCTGCCCGAGCATCTCCTCTCTTGTCTCCATCTATAAGCCATCTCGCTACCTCAGAAGCTCAGAACAATTTCTCTTACAAATTTATAAACTTAAAAAATATTTAGGACAAAACCTCTATAGCTACCTTCCTGCTTTAACATGGAATAAGCTTCCTATAGTCCTCAGAAATATTACTCATTCTCACAACTTCAAGATATCTCTTAAAAATTACCTAAACATTGCCTGGTTGTGTTGCTGTAATCATCCTACTTGAGATCCTTCTATTTCTTACTTCATCTATCAACTACTTCTTTCCTTTTTCCCCTTCTGATTTCTTGCTCCATGTTATCTAATAACACCTCCTTTTCTTTCTTCCTCTCCCCACTCTTATTTCTCCTCATACTGAAACTCTCTTAACTAATTGCCTTTACTACTATTCTAGATATATATTTCAATTCTTCTGCATTTTTTCTCTGTTCCTACACACCTCCTTTTTACACACCTCTTACTGAAACTCTTCCCCTCTTACTGAAACTCTTCTAACTTCTTTTACTACTATTCTAGACAGGTTCTATATTACGTGATCGAAGACAATTGTCTTTGAACGCATAATATTCAAACCCAAAACATCAAAAACACATAACCGCAAATGGCCACGTCCGCAAATTTTTTCCTAGGGAAAAAATTTGGGAGGCTATAAACAAACGAAACACACTTCCCAATCCTGCACCACCCACACCCCCCTAACTAAATATACCAACTCCAAGATCGCTCATCTTTGGGGAACAGGGAAACAGCGAGAATGGCCAACTGAATTTTTTCCCCAGGAAGAAATTTGCGTACGTGGCCGTTCGCAGTTTAGTGTTTGCGATGTTTTCGGTCTTTTACACGTTCGAAGAACAGTGTCTTCGATTGCATAATAGGGAACCTTCTAGACATATATCTAAATTCTTTTGCATTTCTTCTCTGTTCCTACCCCCTCCTCTTTACATGCATCCTATTTGATTTGGTCTCAGTTGTCATATTTTCCCAAATTTGTTCAGCTTTTTTCAACTATTTAACCTTTTTATAATAACTTTTCTGTGCTTTTATATTTTTCTTGCATTTCCCATACTGAGAATGAATTACTTGCTCATTATTTTCTTCTTTCAAGAATAGTTTGTTCTGTATTTATTACTTGCTTATTTTGTTCTGTGAATTTTAATTGTATACTTTGTACTGTGCAGCTGTTCTCCCCGCGCCTCCACTGAAAAAGGGTGCAAACTCAGTCGGACAATCCCAGTCAACAAATGTCAAATAAATAAATAAATGCTTATTCCCCAGTTATTTTGAATATGCCTTTCTCTCCACACTGTTATGAGCACTGTTAGGAGCCATTTCTTCCCTAACTCATCCAGCATCTTGATCATATCTGCCATGACCTCATCTGAGCCTACTGCTTCCCCTTCTTTCATCTACCTTAGTGCTGTTCATACTTCTTCAAATGTGTTTTTTTCTTCCTTCTTCATCACAGGCGGCTCTTGGGTCACTATAGCTTCAATGGGGTTTTATTCATTCAGAAGCTGCCTGGTGTATTTCTTTCATCTGCCTTTGATGTCCTGTGGGCTGGTGAGTAGATTGTTGCTGGTATCCCTTATGAAAGGTGTCAGATGACTATATTCTTTATCTTTCTGTCTTTGCCTTGTAGCATGTAGCTTCTTTGTGCTATGTGCTGATTGATTCACTTTCCAAAAGTTGGTAGAGTTTCTCTGATGCTTTATTTGCCACTGCATCTGCCCTCTTAGCTTCTTTGCTAGCCAAACAGTATTCTTTCTTATGCTGGTCTAGCTTTTCTATTTTCCAAATATTCCTGCACTCCTTCTTTCTGTTGATAACGTCCTAGACTTCTTCATTCCACCACCAGCTTTCCTTATTTCAAGTCTGCCACATCCTTCTGTTCTAGTCATCACAGATACTTTTTTGAGACACTGCCATTCTTCTTTGGCAACACCAATTTCCTCTTATTCCCAAGTCCTAGAGCATTAAGTATTTCCTTATACTTGTGCACTTTCAATCTCCTCAACATCCAGGTATTCAGGCTAGTCTCTCTTAACCTTAGGGCCTTCTCTGAGCACTGATTGCAGATGATTGTGGCTACCAGTGGTTTATGTTGATGGCTGACCATTTCATTATGGCTGACTTTGCAGTCTCATTGTCCTTTTCCTTACTAGGAGGAAGTCTACCTGAGTTGAATGCTGACCACTCTTATATGTGGTCTTGTAACTGTCTCTCTTGACAAATCATGTGCAGGCCACTGTTAAGCCATTTACCAGACAGTATTCCCAGAACTGCCTCTCATTCTTTATTCTTGTGTGTGTTGCCCACCCATATGGACCCAGGCAGTCCTTATTTCCTGTCCTGTCTGTTCAAATAAGATAATTCAGCACCCACTCATTATCAAATCAGACTTGTTTTATCCCACTTTACTTAGGAGGACCTGCAACTGCCTCCTGAATGCCTTCATTTCCTTGCCATCACAGCCATGTTGTGAAGCACAGACCAAGATTATGAAGACTGCTCTATCATTACACTGGAGTCTAATTGCCATGAGTCTGTCACTGATTCTGATGACATCCCTCACTGTCAGAGACTTACATGTTAAGTTAAATGAAATGAATAAGAAGCATTTGAATATTTTAGTTTTGCATTTAATGCTTCTTAAACATGGTATATCTTCCCACACATTTCAGGATTCTGAGGTGTTGTACTTTGAAGCCCACTTTAAAAAATTAACTAGTTTAATTTGTGGTCCATATCACTAAGTGTTAACCTAGCTTGTTACATAATTTATCTACTTTCCAAGCCTGAAACATGTTAAACTTTAAAGGACTGTACCATTCCAATCACAAATGCCTTTGCTCCTCTGATTCATATCAGGACATCAACAACAGGGCACCATCTGATGTTGAGAGCCATTGAGCCTGCAATAACAGCCATAAATGAATGCATCTCACATCTACTGCTCTCTGACCTATGATACATTAATACAACTGAATATCACACGGCAATGCCTGGGTTCAGTGTCTGGGTCTCTGACTCACAATATATATGTATACATGTATATATGTTATTAAATTAGGCATCATAATGACAACATCTGTACTGTAGAAATGCTACACAGACAACTACATGGGTGTCGTCCCTATGCCAACAAAACTGGAAACAGTTTGGCAGAGTCTAACAACCTTTCCTTTAATGCATTGCATATTATCCAAAACTGGATTATATTGCCTTTTCTGAATATTTAACAGTATTAGCCAACAGTTATGTAAGCACCCTGTATTACTTTAAGTCCTAGTTGTCAATGATAGATCCTTTATGATGCATTAAGGAACAACAAGCATGTTACTACTACAGTACAGCACCAGTTACACAGGCAGAACAGTTAGCAGATTACTAGTTCAGTAGTAGGGCACCACTTACACTGGCAAAACAGCCAACAGGCAGAGTATTAGGGCACTACTTACACAGGTAGAACAACCACCAGGTTACTACTGCATTATTAGGACAACACTTATACATGCAAAGCAGCCAGCAGATTACTACTGCAGCATTATGGCACCACTTGAACAGGCAGAACAGCCAGCAGTTTATTAGTTCATATTTAGGGCACCACTTACATGAGTGGAACAGCTAACAGGTGCAGTATCAGGGCACTATTTGCACAAGTGGAACAGCCAGCAGTTTACTACTGCAATATTCGGGCACTACTTGCACAGGTGGAACAGCCAGCAGGTTACTTCAGAATTCAGTCACCACTTACATAGGTAGTAAAGCCAGCAGGTTACTAATGCAGAATTAGGGCACCACTTACACAAATGGATCAGTAAGCAAGTTACTAAAGTGGAGCCACCTGCATCTCCCCAAGATGAGAGAGCTGGCAGTGACCACTTATTTCCAATTACTCTGGTCATCTCTTATTAGCACCTGAGCTTCTAGTCAAACTTGGGTCATCTGAAACCTAGTCAGAGCTTTTTCCCTATAAACCATGTAGCTGGTTATTATGAAGATAGTTTAAGGGTCAGCTCACAGAGATGATTCTGAAATTAAGGGCAGAAACAACCCACAGACTCAAAGGCTGTTTTCAGTTCCACAAAGACAGTGTTGGTTAAGGGGCCTTTATAAAACTTGAAAAAACATAGTACTTGTGGCCTAGAGCAGGTGTGATGAAGTATTAAAATTTGGATAAAAAACATGCTGTCTAAAAAATAAGATCTGTTTTACTTGGAGGAATTGTAAAATCTATTTAAGAATGTGTTTGAGGATTTTAGCAATTGGAGAAAGAATAACAATGGTCTGAATGTGATCAAGCTCACTGGGGTTAGAAGATTTAGGGAATGGGATTAAAGTGATGACTTACCACCTGGGGGTATAATTCCTGTAGAAATAAACTGAATATGTACATGAGAGGCTCCAAGATAAAGAAGGCAGAGGTTGTTGCGGAATTGTGGGTAGGAAGGTAGAAATGTGGTGGATGACTTGTTATGGATTTTGATGAGTTCCTAAAATTCATTAGAGGAGATGAGGCCAAATTCAAAAGACACGTACTGTAGCCTAGCTGTGTGGAATATGCTAATTAACAGTAGAGGAAGGTGGAAAATCCTACCAGGGAGAGAGAGAGAGGCTGACACCAGCAAGCCCATGGGGGGGGGGGGGGGGTAGCAGTCTGGTCTTCTGCTGACACCTACAGGAAAGTTAGGTAAATGACATGCAGCACTATGAGTCAAAGTGATCCCCATCAATGTGATGCCCATGACACATAGGAAGTTGGGGGACTGGAATAAGGTATGCATGCATCTCTCCAGAAGTAGCTATAGTGGTGATAGTGGAAACCACAGCTACACTAGGGAGAGGTTAGGTAGAGGGGGTTGGATGCCTCACATTAATTTCCTTTTAATTGGCTTTAGGAAGAAGTAATACTCAGCTACACATTTCCAAAGATTTTTTTCATAGATTCATAGATTGTTACTAGGCTAATGACCCAGAAGGCCTTTCTAAGCCTAGCCACTTTTTCCTCAAATAATAATGATGTCTTGTATCCAAATAGGATATCAAGGACAAAGCATTTATAAGCTACCTCTGTCCATAATTGACATAGGTGCCAGGCCCGGTATAAATTTCCTATTCCCCATCCACTGGTCTGGGTTTTTAACAGTAAAGCAATCATCACTACCCATCTTGCCTCCTACTTCTCAACAATGCTGAGAAAACAGTTTGAGCCTTTTCAACTGTTAATGTACAACTGCCTTTCCAAAGTACCTACAACTTTTTAGATTTTTAGGTCAGTCTGTGAGTCTGATGGGTAGATTGAGAAAAATGAAAATATCCAAACCCAGAAAAAGCTGAATGGAGTAAATAACCAAGAGCACTGCACCAAAAATAAAAATCCAACAGTTTCATTCCACCACGATAAGAGTTTAGTGCTTTCGTCAAAAGTACATAAAATTGACTTCTTCAGAACAACATGACACACATAATGCTGATTTAAATAGCCTTCCCTACTCAACAATTAGTCAAACAAGAAAGATGTCATTTCCTGCTAAAAAATGTCATTTCCTGCTAAAAAAGTATGTAATTTCCTGTTAGAAAAAGATATCATTCCATGCTAAAAAAGTACCACCACACTAAAATAATACAACTGAATTATTGATCCATTGATCCCCCAAAAATAGAGCTTATGTTAAAAACATTACATAAAAAACAGCTTTTAGTTTTAACATAGAACTAATAGAAATGTTATCATTGAGCCCAGGTGGCACACATGCATTTAACCTTATTTGCCACTTGAGCTCTAAAAATTCAAGAAAATCATCAACAGGTCCACCCCTTGTACCCAAGTCGACCTGCTCTAGTACAAAAAAAATTAAAACAGTGTGTGGGATATAATTTAATATGCTTAAATAAGGCATTGGTCTCCCTATGTTTGTTAATATCATAACTGTGTTGATAGATCCATTGTCTTAAAGCTCGGACAGTCTTACCCACATAGTAACAGTCGCAACCTGTACAGGATGCAACATATACAACCCCCCTGGTGTAACAATAGTACTTTTTATGTGTAGTGATTTTACCAAAATTCCTAAGTTTAATAAATTTGGCATCAATCACAAAAGAACATTGGGTGCATCTTCCACATTTGAAAGTACCACCTAGTCCAGATGCCACCTTTTTTCTTTCAACTAAACCTTTGAAAGATGTACTCTTTTTGTACACCACCAGGGGTTTTTCACCTAGTTTATTAATGATATTCTCAATGACAAAATATGTTGCATCCTGTACAGGTTGCGACTGTTACTATGTGGGTAAGACTGTCCGAGCTTTAAGACAATGGATCTATCAACACAGTTATGATATTAACAAACATAGGGAGACCAACGCCTTATTTAAGCATATTAAATTAGATCCCACACACTGTTTCAAGTTTTTTGTACTAGGGCAGGTCGACTTGGGTACAAGGGGTGGACCTGTCGATGATTTTCTTGAATTTTTAGAGCTCAAGTGGCAAATAAGGTTAAATGCATGTGTGACACCTGGGCTCAATGATAAAATTTATATTAGTTCTATGTTAAAATTAAAAGCATTTTTTTTTATGTAATGTTTTTAACATAAGCTCTATTTTTGGGGATTAATGGATCAATAATTCAGTTGTATTATTTTAGTGTGGTGGTACTTTTTTAGCATGGAATGATATCTTTTTCTAACGGGAAATGACATACTTTTTTAGAAGGAAATGGCATTTTTTGGCAGGAAATGACAAATTTTCTTGTTTGACTAATTGTTGAGTAGGGCAGGCTATTTAAATCAGCATTATGTGTGTCATGTACTTCTGAAGAAGTCAATTTTATGTACTTTTGACGAAAGCACTAAACTCTTATCGTGGTGGAATGAAACTGTTGGATTTTTATTTTTGGTGCAGTGCTCTTAGTTATTTACTCCATTCAACTTTTGATTGATAGATTGGACATGCACAAATCTCACCAGCTGCACATTTGTATATATGATGGACAATGAAATGAAAATGTATTCTTTACAGCACATTTATAATAATGGTAAACATTTTTTCAACTCAGACATCCTCAGTGGCTAGAAATCTAAGGAAAGAACTTCTCAAAAGGTATGAGAGATTGTCTTTATTGGTCTCTTTCCTCAAGGATGTCCGGTAAGGACCTTTTCTTGCAGTGAAAGTTAACTTTGAAAATATACACAGTTAGGACTCAGACACTGAGCCATGAACATGTGGGAAAAATGAAAGAAAGAGAGAAAGGAAAAAAACAGTTAAATCAATTTAATACATGGTTGTAAGCAGAAATGTAAAGATTTAAAACTGTAGCAAAAAGGATAACAGATCAGTCCTGCAGACATGTCCAGGGCTACTGATTCTTATAGTTCCTGTATAATTAATTACCTTATTACAGAAGCTCAAGAGACAGTTTTATTTACCTAACAACCACAAGAGCCAAATAGCATTGGTCATCCTGTATAACAGAACATAATAGGTAAATAGTGTATATGAATTAATAAAGTATTATCAGCAATGGCTTTTATGTTAAAAAAACATCAGTTTATTGCTTTGACCTTCCATGGCAATTCCAGCCTCAGCTATGTGTTATCTTTCTCTTACTATGGAAACAAAAGCAACTGAGCACAATCGTGAAGCAAGGAATGGAGTGTAAGTGCACTACAGTGGTTAATTCCCAGGTGTAACAATTGCAGTCGACATCATAATAGATCTTTATGATCAATCACTCTGTCACAAAATTAATTTCTCTGTTTCAGAGCCAAGCACAGTAAAATTCACTTCAGTAGTGAAGCTTGATTAAATTTAGTCTGTCTGACTAAATTTGCAGATGATTGCAAATTAGGAGCTATCATTGAATCTCACACTAACACAAATGCTCTCCAGGAGGGGCTGACACAGACAAACTGGTGTTGGAGCCATGGACTAAAGCTAAATGCCAAGTAATGTATAATAGTATCCTTTCAGATCTCATCCATCCCTGGTAACTATCATATTGACAACACACCCCTTAGTGCTGACCCAGTAGTCAGGAACTTAGGGATACACATAGATAGTAATCTAGACTTTGACTATCATTAGTCTACATTGGTGAGGAAATCATTCTACATTGCACAAATTATAAACAAAGGTATGGCATTTAAGTCCAAGGAAGTCATTGTTCCACTGTATTCGGCATTCATCAGACCTACAGAAAATGTCCTATGCAGACCACCTCAAGGCCCTATCCCTGTATTCTGTCTCCTACAGGCTTTTGAGGGGAAATCTATGCCTGGCATACAGAGCATTGTCAGACCCCACTCTGATGGGCATCCTGCATATCCACAAAACAAACAGCACCAGCATTACCCATTCTAAAGACTTAAACCTTGCCTTTGATATAACTAGGACCTGCTGGAGAGATAAGTATGTATCTCAGAGACTACCCCATCTGTGGAACAGGCCCCCTTCCATGTGAAGTAGAGTTCCTCCCTAATCCAATTCAAGTGCAACTTGGACAATTGGATGGGAAAATGGAAATTCGTTCCTGGTTTGGCAGTTATGTCTCTAATGGGCAGAGGTAACTTTTAAATGACTCATCTGCCAGGCCCATGCTTACACTTATAAAGGGTATCAGAACTGGTCAGAGATTTGTGATGCATGGCTAGGCTTAAAAAGGCCCTTGTGGTCATTAGCCTAGTAAACACCTATGAACCTATAGTCATCATCTTCTTTCGGCTGTTTCCATTAGGGGTCGCCACAGCAGATCACCTGTTTCCATTTCTTCCTGTCCTCTGCATCTTGCTCTGTCACACCAGCCACCTGCATGTCCTCTCTCACCACATCCATAAACCTTATCTTAGGCCTTCCTCTTTTCCTGTTACCTGGTAGCTTCATCCTTAGCATCTTTTTCCCAATATACTCAGCATCCCTCCTCAGCACATGTCCAAACCAACATAATCGTGCCTCTCTGGTTTTGTCTCCAAACCTTCCAACCTGGGCTGACCCTCTAATATACTTATTCCTAATCCTGTCCACCCTCATCACATCCAGTGCAAATCTTAACATCTTTAATTCTGCCACATCCAGCTCAAACTCCTGCCTTTTTGTCAATGCCACTGTCTCCAACCCATAGCTGGTCTCACTACCCTCTTGTAGACTTTCCCTTTCACTCTTACAGGTACTCGTCTGTCACAAATCACTCCTGACACTCTTCTCCACCCACTCCATCCTGCCTGTACTCTCTTCTTCACCTCTCTTCCACACTCACCGTTACTCTGAACTATTGACCCCAAGTATTTAAACTCATTCACCTTCGCACCTCTACTCCTTGCATCCTCACCATTCCTCTATCCTCCCTCTCATTCACACACATATATTTTGTCTTAGTCCTGCTGACCTTCATTCCTCTTCTCTCTAGAGCATATCTCCATCTCTCCAGGGTCTTCTCCACCTGTTCTCTACTCTCACTACAGATCACAATATCATCTGCAAACATCATAGTCCACGGGGACTCCTGTCTGATCTCATGAACCTATAGTGCTGTATTAAAAAAAAAATCTTGTCAAATAGGTCATAAAGCAAAATGTTTTGCAGTACATGACAAGATGTTTATTTCACTGTCACTGGAAGACAGTCCTGTTGCTTTAATGGAAATAACTTCAACATATCTGCTAATGTGCAAAACAATCCTCTGAAGTAGGCAAATAATGGGATTTCTCTAATGCTGTCCCCACAATATTCCCTTTTTTCTACACTTTCAAACATGGCAGCCTCCTGCCACTGTATGCCATGGTATTATGCATCAGGCTACGAGGGAGCTACTAAATTTCTTCAGCATATCTGAGTTCATATGACAACAGCCTGGCAACAATAGCTCACACATGACAAGACTGAGTACACACTTTATCTTAGCCAAAGGGCAATATATAGGTATGTGACGAGGGATGGTCCCATCACTGCTAACATATTTGTAATGTCCCCACATTGGGCCAATAATCAAGAAGCCTAAATCCTCACCACTCACACTGGAGAGCGATGTGCACTTGGAATACAAATGGACACACTCAGTATTTCCAGATGCAGATGTCTCTGCATCAAGCACAATTTCCCTTAAGAGCACACAGGGAACACACTCAGTCTGGGGTTTGGATTTCCCTATCTGTCTCCTTCCAGGTCCCCAGTAAGACTGCCCACTGGTACAGCTATAGGGCTAAGTCCTCACCTGAGTGTCCAAGCCAAGACCTCCAGCACCCACTCTGTAAGCCCAGCGTTTGGTGTCCCTGCTCCAAGTAGCTGACACATACACATACACACTGTGAGATTTGATTTTTTACACACACACACACACACACACACACACACACACACACACACACACACACACACACACACACACACACACACACACACACACACACACACACACACACGCACACACACCTGGGAAAGGATGGCACAGATTTATCTGTTGCGTCCTCTTCTGCCCAAAGTATAAGGTAGGTTTCACCACCACAAAACACTCTATAATCAGTTACTCTAAGGCCCGTTACAAGGGGTGTCCAATTATACAGTGTAATATTAATACTAATACAAATGATAGCAGTTGACCAAGATGGTTAGGCCTTCTGGAGTGGCCAACACAGTGTCACCAAATAAATATAAGCACTCTCAAAGGTTAAATACTTTCTACAAGAACCAGCCACAATAAAAGCTTAAAATATATTTAATAATAAATAATAAAAGAGCATGAAAATACTGAATATATATTTAACAGTAAACCACAGAGTTCAAATCACAGGAAATATTGAAAATAATATTGATGGACAGGCTCATACAAATAAAGAAAACAATCTCTAAAACTAAGCTTCACTATATTCCTGACTGAATCTAGGAGAATTAGTATTCCCTAATAACTTACTTGGTGCAGCAAGGCACAATGAAATACATTTACAGTCTTTCTAGTCAGGTTCCCCAAAACGGAATACTCTGTCCTCAGAGATTACTCCCTGTAAAATATAATGTCCAAGATGGCTTGTAGAATGACCACATCTGGTCTCCTGACTCTAGGTTCCCACAGCAACCCCCTTTGAAGCTGAGACAGAAATTTAGCATAGACGGCTACAATACACATCCCAAATGTCCATGGCAGTGCCTGGGTCCTCCCTTCCTTCCACTGAAACAATGAACAAAGGCCTCTTCCTGTGCCACCATCACTGGTCCCATTCAGCACTGTGGGTACTATTTTAATGATTTGACAGCTCATTTATATTTCCCATATTTCATTTAAGGTAAGCTAGCTGATTAACCTTTGCTGTCTCAATGTCCTCTATGAAAACATATACATTTAATTCAGTTACAGTAATACATGTACATTTCTTTTCATTCCAGCAGGGTGCACTGTTGATACATTTTAACACAAGCAAACCTCACAAATACATTTTCAGCACAAGCATATGTACAAATCAGTTTGATATATAAATTACATATAATTATTTACAAAATTGCTGCTAGCTGTGCTGGCACAAGTCAAACATCTACTGCCTTACTTCGCCTGGCATGACTGGTACTACCTCCTATCATCACAAGGTACACAAATGACAATACATGTAATCAAACTTTTCATAAAATAAGGAAAGGCAACACAGAAAAAAATTCTTGATGGTGAAAGGCCCCCACTCCAGCCCCATGTAAGGACTCTGCTTCACTTCTCCCTTACTCCTTACTTTATTATTATTCATCCTCTGAGGCCATTGCAACACAGTCAATGAGCAATTACTGATAGACAGTGTAACACCTGTCTTGATCTTTCTGCTGGAGGCTATGAGACTGATCCACCTATTAAGAACTAACATCAATATTGTTAGTCTTGCTACTGCATGAATAAAGAAACTGTAATACAAACACCTGCCAATTTAAGCTGTTATATTTAAGCAACAGTGATATGAATTTAAGTGACCCAAGCAACTAACTTTAAGCTACAAGAGTTTGTTTAGGTTTTGCAACACTCATTTCAGTTACCATCAAATGATTAAAAACAAGAGGCAAAAGTACAATATACAAGAATATAGTAACTATATACTTACCTAACTTACTGGGAAACCTCAACTGCAACTACAGGATGCAAAAGCTGTCCTGAAAAAAGATAGAGATGCAGAAAGGTAATAAACATCCACAACAGAAGGCGTTCTCAGAGATCAATTGATATGAAGACAACACAGCTGTCATATCTGCCTTCTGAAGACTTCTGCAGTGGGTAGTTGTTGGGATGTAGCTTGTGCAGCAAATAAATAAATAATCCCTCCTGGTAGCTTGGAGTTAGAAAAGGTATTAAAGAAAGGGTTCAGGAGACAGCTTCCTAAAGAAGAGAGTTGCCAAAAGAGACCCAATACTCAGAATCATAATACAAGTAATAATGCCTGGTGAAGATGTGAGGCAAAAAAACAAGAGGCCACATCATAGACAACCATAATGGAGATTTTTGTGTGTAGCTCTCAATTACTGACATCTGGGTCCTTCTACCTGCACTCTATAGTCCCATTCCTGCTCCCAATGCTCAGTAATACCCTGCTATGTCCCACCACCAGGTAAGTCATCCTTCACCAGGGAACTAAGCTTTGCTGGCTATCCAGGTTGGATTGCCACTTGCAACAGAGAGAGGATCTGGCTGCACACAGGCCCATCATACTGAGACAATGACATGGGATACATTGTGTAATGACTTCATGCAAACACCTTAGCGACTCTGCTGGCCTTTTGAAATTTTTGGTGCTGTGTTGTCTCTCTCGCCATGGTCTTCAGCACGGAGTTGTGAAACAACAGGTGGTCCCCCTTCTTTTTCACTAAGTCAAGAGAGCTAGCTAACAATATTTCAAGCCTAACCCTCCCCATTTGATCCATCCACCATACTCATGGGTTGGTAGCAGATTCTTGGTCACCTGCAGCACTGATGTGTGCTGTGCCACTATACCAGCAGGCTAGCACAATGCAGGCAATTCAGCAACAAACAGTGGGAGCAGCCACACCTCAGTGGAGTGGCTTATCGCAGCAGCTTTTTCCAGTGGATGGCTCACTGCCCAACAACAAAACACAATATAGTTATTGTTTCACTTGCAGGTGATTTGCTTAACTATGACAACCACCTTTCTCTATAGATGAAAGGAGGACAGCTGTTTTAACTTTGTAAATGCTTCCAGCTGAAAGACTGGAACATGGTCACTAGAAAAAAATTGTCAATCACAACTGATCAACACACAACTTACATTCAAGCTGTCTGAAAACATCAAAAACACCTTGCATACCTGTGTGTGTGTGTGTGTGTGTGTGTGTGTGTGTGTGTGTGTGTGTGTGTGTGTGTGTGTGTATGTATATGTTTACTATACACACACACACACACACACACACACACACACACACACACACACACACATAAAACAACAGAAAAGAGTTTTCCCAAAATAGTGTCCAATGGTTTTGTACAAACAATAAACTTAACTAGCTGTAATGAGGCAGTTATAATACCATCAAGCCAAATGGTCCTCAAGGAAATGCAGGATAATCTTCCTAAATTCATGTATTTTTTCTTTTTTTCCAAAAACATTTTTATTACATTTTGTTAATAAACATGGACATAAAGTATTAAAAATAAACAATATAAAACACAACTATTTACACTGTATACAAACATCCATGATAAACATTTGTTTTATCCAAGAAAGGTAATAAATATTATCTAACAATCTCTCCAATTTTTGGCAAGCTAGTCTTTTGTGTTACATTTGATGATCTCTGATAAATAGTTTGCATTTCTTTTTTACATACAGATTTTGCTATTGAAATAAACTCAGTAAACATAAGATCTTGCTTATTTTCCAGTTCAATGTAATTATTTTTCAAGCAATAGCTAGAATTAACCAAAGAACGGGTAACTGATGTCTAGGAATTACACTTGGGGTAGGGGCATTGAATAATATCAAATAGCTAGTAATTTGACAGTTATCAAACCACAGGGTTTTTGAAAAATGTCTAAAATCACTCCATTATTGTGTGAGAGTTCTACATTCAGTGAACATATGAACCTAGTTGGCTTCAAGAATATCACCACACCTCCAGCATTTGCTTCCATTACTCTTGGTTATAAGGTCAATTCTGTGTGGACTGTAAAAGCTTCTATGAATAAATCTCCAGGTATATAGTCTTCAATATAAAGATGATGAAGTGTGTTTTATTGAATTTAATAACAGTTTATTATTATCGTTAGATAAAGGTTCACAATTAATCTTTATGGAGTAATTCCAAAAAGCTTGGTGAAAAGTAATCAAGTCTTCTCGTAAGATTTTATATACAGGTGATATGCTTAATTTATGTTCAATGTTCATCAAACTACGCCATATGAATAGTTGTATCAATCTTGGTATAATATCAGTTTCCAGATTTATTGATACTCTCACTATATTTTCAACAAACTGTCTTAAATGTTGAATACAGAGCCAATTATCTTGACAGACATTATATCTTTCTAAGAGAAAGTTAATTGATTGGATGTTCTTATTGTCTATAAACTGGTGCCAAAACTTTAGATTATTCTCTTTACGATTCCGCATCTTATTGATATTGAAGGTATCTAGGCAATCTGGAGTATAAGCTATGGGAAATGTAATGAAAAAGGTATTCTTTAGACTATAATTGTTGTTGATTATATTTTTGAAAATATAAAATATTTGGTTTATACCGTGTGAGAAGTGGCTGAATTTGTTATTATATAAGCAATATTCACGGAGTATCCAAAATATTTTAATTCCAAAGGTTTCCTTAAACTGGGTTTCTGAGTTCTCAGAGGAAGTTATATGTATTTCATGTAGTTGTTTTCAGCTAGAGCTAGAGGTGTATATGGATGAAATCCAGTGTAGTATTATGTTAATAATAACAGATTTGGAATATAATTTTATGTTGGGAAAGCCAATCCCATTGTTGTCCTAGGCTCTAACATGCCATTTATAGGCTATTCTTGGTTTCTTTGGGAACCATAGAAAAGTTAGTAATAGGGAATCTATTTGTTTAAAGAATTTCTTAGGAGGAAGTAAAATCAATGATTGTATGTAAAATAATATCTTGGGCAAAATAATCATTCTTATTAATGTAAGTCTGTCTTCCATGTTGAAAAACATTTTCTTCCACTTTTTAATCAAGTCACTGATTATAGCTACCAGTTTAGTGAAGTTAAATTTAATAGTCTCATTCCATTTATTCTTAATACTTATTCCTAGGTAATCTATCTTATCATTTTCCCAGTAGAATGTATTGTATTTTTGCAAATTGCTATTTATTTTCTTAATGATTAAAAGTGTTTTGGTTTTATTTTGATTAAAATTGAGCTCTGAGATTTTCCAAATAGAGTTATGGCATTCACGATATGTTTTATATACTTTTTCTGATAAAACATTAGATAGTGGTGGTGGTAGTATTCTTCAAGTTATAAACGGCTCATTCTTCCCTAAATACTGCCCCAGCAAAGAAAACAAGGAGGTTAATTGACTGGCTAAAGAATAATTCTGATACAGAAACATGGGTTGATATGAAAAACACTGAATCCTTAAGAAAAAGCAAATAAAAAAACATTGAAACTTTGTGACAAACTAAATAGAATGCACAATATATAACAGCCTGAAGCTCTGAGATCCTTCAAGAAAAGGTGATGGCCATAAAGAAAAGTATGTTCCAAGAGATAGACTTTAAAACCCATTAACATTTTATTTGGACAGGGATGGGCAAGCCTATGAGATGTAAAGTTCATGGCCCAAAAGACTGATGGGTTCCCCAAAGGAAGGTGACAACACAGAATCCTTTACACAAAAGCTTAACCAGTCAGCACTAGGCCACAGTTCTAACCTGTACAAGATCACGTTGGGCAGAGATGTCTGAGACAATGTACCCTGACCTTCATATAATAGAGATACAAGTGGATGTCTGAGATAAGTCAGGGCTACCTTCAGTCTCAGTAACTGAGGTGATACAGGATATCCCTCTGTCGAGATGGAAAAACTCTTCTACTTATCAGTATGTCTGTGGAGTAGAAAGCTTCCTGGTGACCTCAGGCACTTCTGAGACATTTGGTAGACAGCCTGCTGTGTCTAACAAATCTCAAAGAGGAGTCATGCTCTGAAATGAAGCCCGGTATTGCACCATACAAGGGAAGTTCCTTAGTTTGTACTGGGATAGTTCCTGGTACTGTCAAGGATAAGAGACCAGAAAACACTCTCCTGAGACACTAAGGGCCAATGAGCATGAATACTTGGCTTTCCTCTCCACTGAATTTCCCAATGAGGTTTGAAATCAGAGAGAAATATGGGAAAGCAAACAAGAAATCTCCCCTGCTATGGAAGGGAGACTGTATCCACCACTCACTTCCCTTTGCCCTACTAAACCAAACAGGATATATGAAATTCTCCCATGTGGTAAACAGGTCAGTCTCTTAGCTTTCCCATTGGTTGAAGATCCTAACCAAACCTATGCTCCAAGAGATAACAGGAGTTTTGGGTCAAGGAGTCCAACATACCAATCACTTCACCTAAAATGAATATGCCTGTCATAGTGATGACCCTGTATATAACCCACTATCAAACTTGTATCACCTTTCTTTACAGAGCATTGAAGTAAGTGCTGCTCTGCTTATTTTTGTAGCACATCGTGGTCTGAACAAAACAGGAGGAGCTCTGAGCTTAGCTCTCCTTCAAAGCTTTACAAATGGGGAAAATACCCTTAAATCTAGCTATTTTAAGTGGATTCCTTATTCTTGGGGAGTCTATTTCCTGTGAACTGTGAAGGAGTTAAGGTGGATTTCCTAACCCACTAGCGGATCATATGTGATCTGGACCCATGATGGTTTCTTCTGGTAGATGAAGAGGTTCACATTGTGGCTGGTAAGCTTCACACTTCAGTCCAGTGCTCAGTGAAGATGGTAGATAAGAACATGGTGACACTGTAAACACTGACACCTCACTGTCTACTGCAAAACATGCATCTTCAGGCATTCAAACAGATCCAAGAAAACGTTATTTTCATTATTTGGGGATAGACTTTTTGTCACTCGTTGGGGAGATCTGGTTTATTTACAGAATAAAACTTTTTTATTCCTTACTGTATATGTCCCACTTATTAAAATCTTAATGTCAGCTGGCTTGCTTTTTTCAAATGCAAAACTATATTCCATAACATCATGAAGGTCCACTTCATCTATATATCAGAAACAATTATAACTGATAGTATATAAGTAATAGAACAAGCTGTCATAACTCTGCAGATATTCTGCTTCCCCATCTACATTCTGATAAATCTCTGTATACTTGAACATATATATATATATTCTCACTCTATGGAAGTCATTAGCAATACCCCTGGTCCTTTAACCATAGACACTATGATCGTCTTGACTTCCTGTGTCTTTTCCCCACAGTACTAAAGAAATGTGCACACTCACAACTTTAGCATTACATCATCACTCACAACTTCCTGTCTGACTCTCAGTATGGGTTTTGGTCTGACCAAGGAACAGCCACAGTTCTCCTTGACATAACAAAAGAGATCCAAACTTAACCTAACCATGGCAATACTGCCAGTACTCTGCTCATGAACCTGTCAAAAGCAGATGATACTGTGGGCCATCAACTCTGATGAGGTTGTCTGTCACTGTACTGTCTTCAGACACTACCTAGTGATACAAAGGGTTCATCGGTTAGTGTGAAAATAGGTCTCAAAGCTGTCAGATGGAAAAGTGTGACACTCCATCTTTCACTGCCTTTGGGTGTTGCACAGGCCTCTTTACCTGGATCACTTCTACTTTCCATCTTTGTGAACAACATGTAAAAACACTGATGCTTCCAGGTTAACCCAGCGTACTGATAACTTATGATCTGTAATCCCAAATCTTCAAAACACACCTGCTCTACAACACTGCAAAAACTAATTGCCTTTAGCACTCAAACCCTCTTAAAAGAAGTACTCAAGGGGAAATCAGTATAGTGTAAGCACACAATACCTGTTAACAGGAACAAGTGTTTCTGCAAAAGGACAAGCTCCCTGCATCCCCCCCCCCACGTGGAAGTTTTGCCCCATTGATAACTTATTTGTTTTTCTTACTTGTGTCCCTGCAACTCAGATTAAAAGCTATCACTAAAACCATATGAACACGTCTTGCCCTTTTTTCAAGATGCCATATTCCGTGAGTCGACATTACTACTATGTAATCATTTATACATTGCTGCAGCATACAATGAATAATCAAACACAAACAAAAACACAATCAAATAACCATGCTGAAGCAATAAAAAAACTGAGCAATCTAATATCAAGTAAAGGTAAATGATCCTGCAGTTTCCAGCCTCTGCTGTTTCAGATATAGCTACGTCATTTGAGATAAGAAGGGAAGTTAAAGAGGAAATATTAAAAAAAAAAACAGAGTGCACCAGCTGATGGAATTAATAGGCTGCAGGAACGAAACTAGATTTAAAGTGACAGATATACTAATTGAATGAAAGTAGATAGTAGGCTGTCTAGCAGCACATAGACAGAGGTAGTTTCAGAAATAAGATACAAAAATCACAACTTCTAAGCATGTGAAAAAATATATTAGTGACTTATACTAGTTGCTCCCCTACCCAAAAAAGTAAATCGGTGTTTTGAGCAGAAAGAAATAATGAATGTCTGTACTACTCTGTTTACACAGAGTCAGCTCTATTGCTTTGAGAAAATATGTACATACTTGATATGTTATATGTTTTTTGGACGGGGAATGAAATGTTTGTTGTTCTAATGAAAATAATATTTCACAAAAATATATGAAGCAACACAAAAATGATAGAAACATGCTATGAAGGACGGTTTGCAACAGAAAAGCAATAATATATGGAAATAGAATAAAAGATAAGTTTTAATATGTCACAAACTGACTTATTAGTCTAGAGCATTAATGGGTTGGTAGGCAGAAGAAAACAATAAAGGGTGCTGATTTTTATTTATAATAGCAATAAATGGAATTTGTAAGAACAACACACGCAGAATAATATTCAGGAGGAGTGAGGTTTACATGAATGTAGAAACTGAGAAATTTATGTAACGCTGGACTGAAAGACAGTTGTTATAAAAAAGAAAACATAATGTATAATGTGTGTGAATAGAAAATGTTACTATGGTTTCTTTTCTTTTCTATTAATATATATGTGTGCCTAGGTCTTAAGTGATAATTTAACGAGAATGTTAAAAAAAATGAATATGTACATTTTGTAAAGAAAAATGGGACACATTTTCTTTGCTAGAATAAAAGGAGAGGTAAAGAAAGGGGTTTTACTATTAATTAAAAGGGGTATTAGTATAAATATTGACAAGTAAATGAAGGACAGAAAGGGAAAATGTATAGTGGTTGAGATTGCTGGAAGGGCAAAACAATTACATTGGGTGCAGTATATATATATATATATATATATATATATATATATATACATATATATATATATATATATATATATATATATATATATATATTCCCCCAAAACAATGAGATGATATACAACAATATTTTGGGAGAAAGTACAACCTTTCTTCAAGGCTGTATGCTAGTAACTGGAAATTAGAACACTATAGGAAATAAGAAAGATGCTTCTGGAAGGTTATGACAACACAGAATACTGTTTGATGGCAGATATTAAGAGAAATACATGCATGTATTTGAGCTCATCGATGTAATGAAAATAAGACAAAATTAATTGGAATATATATATTTTGCAGGGAAATTCACCTGGGCAAAATTCGATAGATGTTACATATTGAAAGAATACTGTACCATGGTGGAATCACAAAAACACATCCAGTGATATTGTCAGATCATGCATCTATACAAATTAAATTGTGTAAACGAATAAAAAATTATTGTGACACTGGCATTTTCCAGTATTGCTTCCAAAAAAAGAAGCATTTTAATGATTGGATAGATCAAACTTTAAGTAAAATGTTATTAGATTTGAATCTAAGTTGTAAAGAGCTTACAAAGGATTGGGTAAGTGTAAAATGAAGATCAGAAATCTGGTCACAGTGAAAGCAAATGAGATATGGAATAATAGTCACAATGAGTATCTAGAGTGTTTTAAAAAAGTACGGAATTTACAGAAGTGAAAAAGAATAACTGGAACATAACAAGATGAAGACCAATTGAAAGAAGCTAGAATGTCTGTGCAAGAGTAGTTAAAAATGTGAATGAACCTAGAAGAATGGTTTAAATACACCTACTTTTGACAATAACTTTGGAACAACCAAATTTCTGGCTCAGCGTTCGAGTCAGTAAAAAGTGAAAGGATTGTGACGACCGTGCCCTGGCCCAGCAATCAAGGAGCCTCAATCCTCACCACTAACACTAGGGAGGTAGTCTCATAGAAGAGGAAAGGATAACAAATACACACAGCAAAGTACAATTTCCCTTAAGTACACACAGAGATCACAGTCAATCTGGGGCTGGTTGCTCCCTTGCTCCCCAGGTCCCCAATAATACTCCCCACTGGCACAACTATAGGGTCCAGATCTCAGCCTAACTGGCAAGCTAACCTCCAGTACCCTCTCTATCCAACCAGTGCTTCATGTCCCTGCAAAAGTAGCTGATACATGCCTACACTTTGAGATAAGTATTTATACAACTTCACAGACACTCCTGGGAAAGGCTAACACAGATTCTCCAGCTGTGGCCCGTTACCCAGACTATACGGTAGTATTTTTTGCCACCACCAGCTAACAATTATCAGCTACCCAAAGGCCTTTAAAATGGTGTCCAATTATTACTGTGCAATATTATTATCCAATTGGTAATGTGACTATTCAGTCTAAGGCTTATTAGAGTGGCCTATTACAATGAACTCTATAAATATGCAATGTACTCTAGAGCCTACTATCTCTACACAAACCAGCCACAGGTAAAGGTTTTTAAAATATTTAATAATAAATAATTAAAACACAAGACAATACTACTAGACCACAGAGATATCTAGAAGTACAGAGATCACACAGAAACCTAAAATAATACAGTAGGACAGGTCTGATGTCAAAGAAAAACACTTAATATAACTTTCTAATCTTTAGCTATTCTTAAGAGAAAACGCAGTGCTATAATCCTATTTACATACATAAAGAGCATAAGCAGTGCTGGCGTTGATAGTTCAAGATAAAATGCTTTCAGTATCTCACTCAACAATAGTTTTTAAACTCACTAACAAACAGCTCTGCTAAGGCCCTCCCAAATTACATCATTTTGACACTTAGGTTTTCTCAGTATTCACATTACATCATTTTGACACTTAGTCTGGAGTTCCCAGGCAGACAAACTGCATTATTTAGCAAGCTAACACCTGCTCAGGAAACTATAACAATAAAAGACATTTCACATGTATACTCTAACAATTATTCCTTAAGTTAAGACAATAGAAAGAATGTGTTCAGCTAGCCACTTCGGCACCACCATTTAGATAATTGTAACTTCAAAGAACATTTGAAATGCTTGGCTTGATTTTCCTTACAGCAGATAGCAATGTTGCAACAATCCTGAAGTTGATATTTTACAGTGTTTTTCTTTCATTTAAAAACACAAGCCTGTATTTTACATTTATTTATACAAATGATAGAATTATGTATCAAATTCTATTTGACTAGGCTGGCAGCCTTCTCCCATCTTTCCCCAATCTTCACAAGGATAATAACTAAAATCAGGAATTATGAGGATAATAGAGTAGAATCGGGCCCTGGAAAATTTTGAATGTAATGGTAAACTATGATAGTACATTATATAAACAAAGATGAACAGGCTGAGAGTAACGCACAAGTAGTGGCAACATATCTGAGATAGTTACAACTTCCTCAGTTAACAGAAGTAGAAAGAGGGCTATTAACATAAAAAAGGAAACTGAAATTACAAATCAACAAGAAACCATGATACAGGGAAAAATCCTGGAAGTGATGGGACTGGGATTCCAAAAGAAGTCTGTCTGCTACCTTTTAACATTTTGGGGGGGGTAGGGATTTGGAAAGAAGCAACAGTGGTAGTTATAGCAAAGGAAATGAAAGATTCTCTTGATCCAGGGTCATACAGACCTATTTCAATTCTGAATCTTGACTACAAAGTCTTTTTGATAATTTTGTCAAAAAGAATGGTAAATATATTGTCAAGCATACTAGATTCAGATCAGTGTGGGTTTATAGAAGGTAAGTAAACCTTTGACAACATTAACAGAAGCCTTATGATTCACAAGGATACACTGGACAATAATAATACACTAAATTTAATAGGTTTGAATGTAGAAAAAATGTTTGACAGAGTGACTTGGGAATTTATTAAGAGGTCTTTTGAGTCATTTGAGTTTCCAGAAATATGTATGACATTAATATTTAATATCTACAGACGAGTTCCCACTAGGGCGAAGCCTGATAGTGAACTGTCTAAGAGTTTAGTAATATAAGGAGAAGAAGTGGGGGTGCCTTCTTTGACCCATTACTGTTTGATTTATATATAGAACCATTAGTCCGAGATGTAAGACAATCAAATATACTTGGATATTAATGAAGAAATACTAATTAAAAAATCCTGTTTTTCAAATGACCTAGTATTATACACTACCAATCCAGAAAATTATATAAAAATTATATTTGATGAATTGAAATATTTTAATAATACAGTATTGTATAAAGTAAATGAAGCAAAAACAACAGCTATAGTGATGGCAAGCCTTTTGGGTTCAGTGTTTCAAAAATTCGGAAAATGCCTTACTTGCCTCTGCTTGCATGTCACCCCCCCAAACAAAAAAAAAATAAAATAAATTAAATACATAAATAAAAATAAATAAAACAACATGGCTCTCAATACATCAGGGATAAATCTCAGTAGAATCAGGGACAAATCTAGAAATAAGAGACATGGCCAATTTTAAACTAATAGTACTATTAATTTAAAACATTGACAGAAACAAAATGAATGTGAATTAATATACATTTTATAAAGTAAAATTAGTCTATAAATGTAATTATTGTCATTATTAAGTTTAACAATTTGCCATTTTTAAATGGGATTAAGAGGGACAGTTGAGAGGAATGTAAAAGAACACAGTCCTAGAAATGCAGACTACTTGCCTTTTGCAGATGTGTAACCACGAAGAGAAAACAATGTCAGCACTACCTTTTGCAAACTCTATCGAGAAAGCATACCAAAATAGTCTTTGAGGTTAATAACTTCCTTACATCTGCAGAAGTGTTGTTGAACTGGCTCCTGGCACAAAATAATTCAATTCACTTCACACAAGCAACAAATGCAAAAACAGTATCTTTGGTAATTCGGGTGTTGGTAAATGCTGGTGTGTCACCCAGAATGTCATGGCATGTCACCTTTGACACGAGTGTCATAGGTTCGCCATCACTGGCTATATTAATGAACTATGCATCAACACTTCACTTAGTACTTTACTTGGTACAGTGCTTTCCCTTTTTGTGTAGTCATGACAAGATGAGATACTTTGAATTTAGGCTGAAATATGATGTTGAACAACCAACTAAAGAAATGTGAAGAAAATATTGTTTATGTACATTGACAATAAGATATAATCAACTAAGATGTTTTTAGTCTCACTGGTTCTTTATATAGGTTAGGGTTATATGTATCCTCTAGAGGGGCAGCTTGGCCATTAATTTTGGAAAAAAGAAAATTATATTGGATTTTATATCTTAAAGCAGTGGAATGACCAGGACTTAATGAGTTAGCATGTATTAGATGCATTTTAAAGTTAAAAACACAAACTAGATAAATGTTTACTTGGGAGGCTAGATAGTTTTGTTATAGAAAAAAAATATATTTTTTCAGTACATTTATACATTCTATATACAATATATATATTTTACATTTTTTATATATTGTTCTAAGGCTTTTTGTGCATTAAATGTTGTGTAAGATTTGTGCACTTTAAGCCAATTAAGGGAAGATAATTGATTAATGTCATGTGACTTTAAATTATGGTACTTAAATCCAGTCTTTGTGATTTGTTATATCTGATGAAGTCTCATTTTGCCTGAGATGGAAGCACTTAAAGTTGGTTTTGAATAAACTGTTTTTTTACCAGAAATTACATATTTTCATTGCCTAGAGGTTCTGTCTTCTTTGTTTTTTTTTTTTGTTTTTTTGTTTTTTTTAAATGTTGGTGTTTTTATTTTGTAAGGCCACTACAGGACCACATGTGGGCATTTTGGCAAATTTAGGAAGATAATACAAAAAGTATTTTGGAAAGATAATATAACAACAATAGGCTACACTATATATAGTTATAAGAAAAAACACAGAAGAAAATGTAATGAGCATCTAGAAAAAAGGAAGAAAGAATTTATATTGAGAGAGCAGATAATAAAAGAGATTAGGTAATAAAAGAGGATGAAGCTAAAGCAAACATATGTGTTATTAAACTTAGATCAACTGGTAGATATAAGTTTAACATCACAAATGAAGGAAGATATGCAGAGGTTGGACAGTAAACTTGTTAAACCACAATTTTATAACTTAGGCCAGAAAAAAATACTACTGTGGAAAAGAGTAATAAATAGAGCACATAAGCTAAGCCTGTTTCCAGCTAGAATCCCTTTCTCCACATTGCCCCCCCCCATTTCTGTTCATTCCTTTTTTCTGCTATTCTCTGGTTCCACCATAGTGACATTGTAAGGTTTTGCCACTAGGTGGTAGTGCTATCCCTCTTTTCTCATTTCAGCTACCAAACCCACCTAACTACCCTTTCTCCCATGTATTCCTCACACTTAGCCCTACTAGACTAGATATACTACAAAAGTTAGATTTCTCTCTGAAATCTTCTTTGTTTCACCCTAGTTTATCCTAGACTGTTGCATTAATTAAATAATTAAACTTCTATCAAGCTGATATTCCATCACGTATAGCACCCATAGTAAACCCTTTAGTGGCTCACAATATATCTTACTCTTTTTCAGTACCTTTTTCTACCCCTTTCTCTAACTAATCTTACTTCTCTTTACACTTATCCTATGCCTAATACTCAATTTCTTCACACTGACTGATTGTTCTTTTTTCCCTTACCTTGATCTCTATCTCCTCGGCCCGGCTCTTTCCCGCTCCATTCGCCATGCAAGCTCACTCTGCACCCCTACCCTATCCCCATTCCCACCCACCCCCAGTGCAGTTAAACTTATACCTGCTAAACCCCTCCCATCAGAGACAACACACCCATTCCACCAATCAGGTGACACCAACAATTTCCCACTTAAATAATCTATAACACACCCTTATCTCAAACTCCCTCCAACTGCACTTTTGTCTTAGGTCTAATACACCCCGCCCCTCCTATCACTAAAAGTTGCATAAAATAGGAAAAACTAAAACACACAATGTCCTTCCTACATCCAAAAGTAGCACTCTACATAGTAACTATGCTTCTCCTTCTCTCATTTTCCATACTCACATCCTACCACACACAACTAGAAGATTTCGCCAGCTCAACTCAGGCGCAAACCAACACTATAACCAATTCATTAAGACTAAAACATTTCCCACTATCTCCAAATGACCTTGTCCCAACCCATCAATATTCCAATATAAGTAATAAAACAATCAATAAAATTTTCCCCTACTCATCCCAAAAACAAAATAAAATACTACATAAACTACTTAAACTCTACCTAATTCCATCCCAAAAACTCACTTGCTGCGGTGATATACATCCTAACCCAGGACCCACCTGTTCTCCCCATACAAACCTAAACCAATCAAATCCTCTCAACAACAGGACAAACTACTCTCTTCTATTCATAAACATAAATGTTAGAAGTATATTTAGCAAAGTTCAAGACCTCCATGCCCTATTGGCCTTTTATAAACCATATTTAGCCATACTCACAGAAACCTGGCTTAAACCAGAACATCACGATAATGAAATTACACCCCCTGAATACAATATTATATGGAAGGATAGAACAGGGAAAAAAGGAGGAGGTGTAGCCATAATGTATCAAAATCATCTTATATGGGAACAAGTTAGCTACTCCCCCCTAGAAGTTAATGATACTGAACTCATTATTGCTACATTAAAAATAAATTCTAACAAACATATAGTTGTAGCAGGTGTCTATATCCCAACAGGAAACAACATTGCCACCATGGAGAACCTTTTATCCCAGATGGCTATACCCCACCCACAAGAGACCATACTCCTAGGAGATTTTAACATAGACTGGACCAACTGTACCAAATACAACCCCTCTACCCATATTAATCTTCATGGGTTTACACAAATCATAGATACCCCAACTAGAATCGATAAAAAATCTAATCGTCATTCCATCTTAGACTGGATACTTCTGTCTGACCCCTCCTTCGCACACCAATCAGGCTTCCTACTAGACAGTTTGAGTGACCACCAACCAACATATCTTATCAGGAATAAATCCCACCATTCTAGCCAATCCACTCTTAGAATAGTTCATAACAAGAAGAACTTCAAAGCTAAGGACCTAAACAACAAACTCAAACACTGTAATTGATCCCCCCTAAAACATCTACCCCTTGATGAGGCTGTAGATTACTTTAACTCCACCTTTCTCAATGTCCTGAGCCATTATGCACCAGCCCGAACTATCAGACCTAAAACAAACTATGCCCCCTGGTTAAAAAAAGAGACTAAAGCCTTAATGAAAGCTAGAGATAGAGCCTGGGCTCAATATCATCAACTGAGAACCACTACCTCAAAACAAAATTACTCTGCACTCCGTAATAAGACCAAACAACTCATTAAACTTGATAAAGCCAAATACTACAAAACTTTACAAGAAAGACACACTAATAACCCTCCGAAATTCTGGGCCTCTATAAATAAATTACTGCACCCAGGTAAAACCAGCACTCCCACATCTATATTACCAACCAACAATGAGGATACCCCAACACAATTCAATACATTTTTTACTGGAACAGTACAAGCTCTCTCTAATACCCTAAATAGAACCACCAACCCCATCCTTTCTCTAACCCCCACTACCCCTACTAAAAAAAGTCTCCATCTAGCTTCTCCTTGTCTCCAGAACCCACTCAACTTATTACTAAACTTCTCAAAAAATTAAAATCTACCACTCTATCTCCTGACAAACTCCCAGCTGAGTTCCTTCAAATATCAGCTGAAACCATATCCTACCCTGTATCTATCCTCATAAATAGATCCATATCTGAATGTAAAGTACCTAACTTGTGGAAAAATATCTCATATTATTCCACTCCACAAAGGTGGCAACTCCCTTGAACTGACCAACTACCACACAATTGCAATTTTATCACCTTTATCAAAAATTTTAGAAAGGGTAATACATTCCCAGCTAATGCAATACCTCCTAAAAATAGCCTTATATCAACATCCCAACACAGTTTTCGGTCTTTCCATAGTACCACAACAGCCCCACTGTCTTATACCAATACAGTCAATTCCAACAGAAACAAAGGCCTTTTTGTATCTTCTGTATTCTTAGACTTATCTAAAGCCTTTGATATGGTCATCCATAACATACTTCTCAAAACTCTGTCTACCCTCAACATAAACTCCGTCACCATATCATGGTTCAATAACTATCTATCTGGCTGACAACAAGCAGTGCTTTGGCAGGACTAACTATCCCCCCTTCTACCTTTAACTATAGGAGTTCCACAAGGGTCAATACTTGGGCCTCTACTTTTCTCTTTATATACAAATCAGATAGCAACTTCCTCTCCCTCTGCCTCTATAGTGCAATATGCAGACAACACCACCATCATATTTGCCTCCCCAACCTTAAGCAAACTTCAAAAAATAACACAGGATAACTTTACTTTGGCTGAAACATAGTTTTCTAGCATTAAACTTCTACTAAACCCTAAAAAAACAAAACTTATTCTCTTCAGTCCGGGTAGATCCTCTCCACCAAATGTTGACTTCACCATAAAATCTAGGGACAACACCACTATCACCCCAACAACACATACCAAACTCCTAGGAGTAGTAACTGACATCAATCTCAAATTTGACATACACATAGCACAAACAATCAAAAAAGTAAAGAAAAAAATAGGTCTCCTGTATAGGAACAGGCAATTCATGACCAGCTATAACAAAGCCGCTGTCGCAAGAACTCACTTGTTATCCACCCTGCTGTACACCTCCCCAATCCTGACTAATCTTCACCAAAGTGAACAAATCAAAATTGCATCTTGCTATAACAAGATTGCTAAGTTTGCCACTGGTGCCTCATATAGATCCCATCACTGTCTCTCTCTCTCAAACAGCTCAACTGGCTTGAGTTGCCCCAACTACTACTAATTACACAACTCTTCATAGCCCATAAACTGTACTACCACCCTGACAAAACTTCAGCGCTACAAGAGCTAATACAGCCCTACACCACCACCTGTACCTTAACATCTACAGACCAAAATCTCATAACTGTCATCAAACACAAGAATGAAGCAGGAACAGCTCTCTTTGCTTGTACAATAGCTAAATTTTGGAACTCACTCCCAATGCACGTAACTTCTACTAGCTCTGTCTCACTGTTCAAGAAACTACTTAACACCCACTACTCTACCAATTGGCTATGCCCTTGTGACCCCCCAGATTAACTCACTTTCCTTTCAGTACTGCTATGATTCTGCAGAACCTTCACCGCTTATCTATTAACTACTTCATTCTTAACAAACAAGGTTTTTAAATTACTTATTTTTCCAAACAATGTTATTCAGTAGGTTTTTTTGTTATACTTCACCTATGTAAAAATGTTAAATATGTTCCAATATGATTGTATGGGAATGTACTACTGTTTTTGTTTATGTTTTGTATATGGAGCTTTTCTCCCCGGGCCTCCGCTGAAAATGGACCTGTGTCCAGTCAGACTTTCCTGGTCATCAAATGTAAAATAAAATAAATTAAATAAATAAATAAATAAATTAGATTTGAGAAGACAATCTAGTAAAAATTAAAAATCACATGGAATGAGCAACTAAATGGACATTTT
This sequence comes from Protopterus annectens, assembly GCF_019279795.1. Classification (NCBI taxonomy): domain Eukaryota; kingdom Metazoa; phylum Chordata; order Ceratodontiformes; family Protopteridae; genus Protopterus; species Protopterus annectens. Next base: position 238,069,311 of record NC_056733.1, on the reverse strand, counting down.
GCATGTAAATGTTTGCACAAATATTCCTATACCCCTACAAGACTTGAAAAATGTTCTCATAGAAAAGAAGCATATGGTGGAAATGTAATGATTCATTAAGAGGGTCTTGGGAGATACATGGTGGTCAAAAGAGAGTTCATTGCTTATAAATTTATCTAGAGCTCTTATAACCCTATTTATTTAAAGTGGGATATTTCTAGAGTTCTTGTAACACTATTTATTTAAAGTGAGGTATTATTCATGAGGTAGATGCAAGGGAGGTCCAGCTTCCCAAAGAGAACAATACTGTATTTCTTTGCGCTGACCTTAAGCCCATGGTCCTGGCATCATGAGGTTATGACAGTTAAGCCTGTTGAATGAGATGAATATTATCTGGAGAAATGATTACAACTCCAGATTTGCAGTCATCATCAAACTTAGTAAGCCAGAGACCCTTGTTATTGACTTGGATATCAGTAAAGTATATGTTGAAGAGGAGTGGCCCCAAACCAAAACCCCGTGGGATGTCACTGATACCTTGCCTTTCTGAAGGCAGTATGCCACCAATCCTGACTGTGTCAGACAGACAGTTTGCTATCCAACAAATTTCATAAAGGTTAAACTTTAATTAGACTATTTTCTTAATAATAACAGCATATTATATTGTCAAAGGCTTTGAATAAATCTGAGCAGGAAGTGTGCCCTGATTGGCCATCATCCAATGTTTCAGTGAATTTCTCATAGAAATTCATCAGATTTAGTAAACAGGATCTAACTTTCACAAAGGGAAGATGGTGAGGATTGATAGTTTGTAAGATGACAATATCATGGTTTGTGAGCACCATAATGATATGTTGCATTAGTTTACAAAGGATGCTGCTAAGTCTAACTGGTCTATAGTTCTGTAGGTTGGAGGAAGGGTCATCTGTGTAGTGAAGTGCCACAACAGCTGTCCTTCATGCCTCAGACACATACCTAGTAAAGAGACTAAGAGTTTAATAGTTTTATAAGTGAATCAGTGAGGTAGCTTGTTATATTGTCTGTATCCTTGGAGGTGTTAAATTTGTTTTATAAAGGACTTTTAAGACTTCTTCTGGGATGGTTGCTGGTGGTAGTATAAACTTAATGAAGTGAGGGGTAGAACACAGAGGGGGCAGAGGTGAGAAGTTTCAACTAACTTTATCTGCTATTATGCTGGTGATCTCTTCCAACACAGAGTAGGTGGTACCAGTGAAGATCAACTTAGTATAGTGCTGAATGTTGTTTCTAATATTCCTGACATAATTTGAAAAGATTTTGCTGTTAATCTTTGGATAAGCTGGCAATATTTAATAAATAAATTCTCTTTGCAGGTTTCCATCTTGCACCTGAGCTCTTTGCTTACCTTCTTCGGGTCAGTTCTAGTGTGGGGAGGTTTGAGTTTATTTCTTAGCCATGTAGTTCTTTACTTTTCTTGTTAAGTTTGTTGATACTGGTGTTTCACCATTGGGGCTTATTTCTAAATTTGGCATAGTATTTGTGGTGGATAGGGACAGATACCTTCATGCAGGTGTTTAGGTGGGGGTAGAAATCAGTGTCATAAGTTGCTGCATTTGCTATGGAGAGCCTATGAGTTAGAGAGCTTTTAAATCTCCTTAGATAATCACAGAATGCTAGAAGATTGGCCTCGGAGAAATCTCTGACAACAGGAGGACTGGAAGCCAGAGGTTTTATGGAAAAAAACCAGCACAGTGGTCTGATTTGGGCAGATCAGTGCTATATTCATAAGAAAGCATTTATTAATTGTATTTATTTGCTTTTGTTTCTAGGAAAGTCTATCTGGGAACTGAAATGCCCATTTTCAGCAGAGGCCTGGGAATGAAAGCTCCAAAACAAGGATAGAAATGCATTTTTGGCAATACAAAAAAAAAGATCAATAAACATTATTTACAAAGCATATCAGATTAAGGAAATACATGTTTTCAGGATATTGGGAGTAGAATGAAAACCACTATATTAATACAACTGTATAATATCTTTAGTGGTCAGAGTTAGTATTGCATATTTTAAACTGTAGTATTCAAGTAGAGTTGAGCCCTAGTAAAACAGGGTACTGTCTAGTCTAGAGATATATTGTTGGTAGTGCCCAGGAACCTCTGTGTATATTTAGATTCCTAGGTAGTTACTAGGCATGCAGTCCATGAGACCATCAAAGAGACTAACCCCAATTTTCAATTGTCCCAAAGCACTATCTGATTATATGACTTGTTCAAGATGAAACAACAGGCAAATGAAGGCTGACAGACTCAAACCTTGCACAGCAGGAAGTAGCTTGTTAACACCTCATAGCTTTAATCTTGTATGTCAATTTGTCTCTGTGTCTGTGATGCATGCTTTCCACTTTATGGATGAGTACTTAAAATCTCCCAGAACAAGTGGGTTAGTTTGGTCATTAAGAACTCTGATTTGTTAAGATGATGTTGTGAAACGTGAGAGACATGGAAGGAGTTCTGTAGTTAGCACTGACATGATAGATGATCTTGTTTACAGATACTAGAAAATTGAGGAGTTCTTCGTCATTATCCTGCTGGATTAGTCATGAGGAGATGAAACTACAAATAAAGACATGCACCCTCTGGAACTGCAACCCCCAGTAAAGGATGATTATTTTCACTTCAGTGGAACCAAGTATAAATATTTACACAAGTGTGTGCATCTTCGTGCATCAGGAAAGCCTTGAGGGTGGGCATTTTCTTGTTTAAAACTTCTAGCATTAAGCACTGCCATGCAGAGATTGATCTGACTGGGATTTGTTTGGTTGGTAGGTGCACAAAACTGAGTCTACATAAAAAAAACAAAAACACACTGCAAAGGTAGAAATAGTATTAACTGATATGCAAAAGTCCTAAGGGGAAATAAGGAGGTCATTCCTGCTGAAGCAAACAGGACTAGTGAAATCTCCCTCAAAGGTGACACAAACTGGATCTCTAGGATGATGCTGGTTATTGATACAAATGTTGAAATCAATATATGTTCATATTATGACATCAGTAATGGTGATAGCAAGATATTAGCCAACAGTGTTTTCTTTCCAGCCACTGAAAACATACAGCGAGAGTACAATCATGCCTCTCTTCATATCATCTAAGGTAGAACATTTAAGTTTGTTCATGCCCACATGAGCAATGAACATGTCATATGTATACTGTCATGAAGGGATATGAGTGCTCTGATTACATCACAATTTCTGGCACCTGACAGACAACTTATTTCTATCTTTGCTCATCCTATAAAGTGGTGCATCAGTATACCTAACTATAGGGTCACAATTTTCAAATGCCCAAAGTGAATATGAGATTTTGCAGGATAAACCCTATCCAAAAATCAGTGCAATAAAGTGGACTTCATTTTGTTTGCCTTTTTTTATCAAAGTAAAGCACACTTTTGTATATTTTCAGTTGTTTCTGCTGTTTTTAAAATAGCAAGATGTTTCAGATGCAAAATAATTGCTTTATGCAGCTATTAGACGAAACAATTTTTCTTGTCCTTAAATCTCAGTACATTTTCCCATTTTCATGTTTTTTAATGATACAAGTGCCCAAATAGGGACTATCCTGTGTAAAGTGGGACAGATGGTAATCCTGTCTACGACTAAGACATTATCTTATGTGGCAGCATGCACATGCATCTTTAAGGGTCAGGAATACAGCTTAGTTAACTTCTGTTTGCAGTGGCAGTTGAAGGAGTTGCTATATGAACAGCAGATGAGGTGTGAGTGTGTTGCTGAGATTTAAGTGTATTGGTGCATTACCTAGGTGGCTTAGGAAGGGATTTCCTGTGGGCTTAGTGCTAGTGTTGTGAAGGATCAAATGTTTGATGTGAAAACACTGGGGGTCAGATGACAGGGTTCCAGCTCTTGAGGAAGTGCTTGCTGGATAAGACAGTGGATTTACAAAGACCTTGCATAGGGTCTGACAAGGGCATGACTTGTGTTTTTTGAGGGCGCACTAACAAATCTAAAGGTTAGATTC